>NW_028273761.1:0-127371 GCF_024610735.1 Ursus americanus | reverse complement strand
TGTCCTAGGGTTAGGGTGAGCTCCCAGGAGGCCGGCAGGCCCGAGTCGCTGGCTCTGCGAAGAGCGGAGGTGCGGGCCGAGTTGAGGGTGATGCAGAGCGGGAGCGTGGTCCCCAGCGTTTTGGCGCCCTGGGCCTTCGACTGTTGCCATGGCTCAAAGGGCCCTGCCCGTTCTCCTGCCCTGAAGAACCTACGGTGCCCTTAGCAGCTCCCTTGGCGGTGGAGTGGCAGGGTGAGTCCATGCTGCGGCTCGTGGATCCCCAATCCCCAGCGTTGTGGGGCCAGGCCTCTTGGGAGGGGCTCCTCGTGGGCGGACCTAGGTTTAGAGTTAGCACCCAGGAGGCCAGCAGGCCCAATCCTCTGGCTGGGCGGCGAGAGGTGGGCGGCCCGAGGTAAAGGCGCTGGCGATCGGGAGCGTGGGCCCCTGCATTTTGGCGCAGGAGGCTTCAAATATCGCCGGTTTCTCCAGGGCCCTGTCCCTTCTCCCGCCCTGAATGACGGGCGGCGCCACTAGCGTCCCGGGTGGCGACGTGGCGGCAGGGTGAGTCTGGCTCTGGGTCTTGGGGTCCCTGATCCCCAGTGTAGCGGCACCAGGACCCTTGGGAGGGGCCCCTGGGTGGCTGACCTAGGGTTAGGGTTAGCCCCCAGGAGGCCGGCAGGTGGGATCCGGCCACTGTCCGGGGAGCGGAGGGCGGGGCCGAGGTGAGGGCGTTGGGGAGCGGGAGCGTGGGCACCAGCGTTTTGGCACGGGGAGCCTTGGAAGGCCACCGGGGGCTCGGAAGGCCCTGCCCCTTCTCTCGCCCTGAATGACCCGCAGTGCTCCTAGCGGCCTGGGTGGCGGCGTTGCGGTAGGGTGAGTGTGGCTCTGGGGCTTGAGGTTCCCGATCCCCGGCGAAGCGGCACCAGGACCCTTGGGAGGGGCCCCTGGGTGGCCGACCTAGGGTTAGGGTTAGCACCCGGGAGGCCGGCAGGCGGGATCCGCCCGCTGTGCGTGGAGCGGAGGGGCGGGCCGAGGTGAGGGCGCTGGCGAGCAAGAGCCTGGGCCCAAGCGTTTTGGCACCGGGGGCCTTCGAATGTCTCCGGGGACTCGGCGGGCCCTGCCCATTCTCCTCCCTGAATGACCGGCGGCGCCCCTAGCAGCCCAGGTGGCGGCGGGGCGGCATGTAAGTCCGGGCATAGGGCTCGGGGGCCCCAGTCCACCGCGTTGCGGCGCCAGGCCCCTTGGGAGGGGCTCCTCGGAGGCTGACCTAGGGTGAGGTTTAGCCCCTAGGATGCCGGCAGGCCCTATTCGCCAGCCGTGTGGAGACTGGAGTGGCGGACCGAGGTGAGGGCACTGGTGAGCGGGAGCGTGGGCCCGGGTGTTTTGGCGCGGGGGGCCTTTGAAGGTCGCCGTGTCTTGGAGGGCCCTGCCCGTGCTCCCGCCCTGAATGAACGGCACCACCCCAAGCCCCCGGGTGGCGGCTGGGTGGCAGGGTGAGTCCAGTGCTGAGGCTCGGGGGTCCCCAATCCCCAGCGTTGCGGCGCCAGATCCCTTGGGAGGGGCCCCTCGGGGGTCGATCTAGGGTTGCGGTTAGCCCCCAGGAGGCCGGTGGACCCGATCAGCGGCTGTGCGGCACGCGGAGGGTTGGGCCGAGGTGAGGGCGCTGGCGAGACTGAGCATGAGCCCAAGCGTTTTAGTGCGGGGGCCCTTCGAAGGTCAGTGGGGGCTCGGAGGGACCTGCCCGTTCTCCCGCTCTGAATGACCGGCGGGGCCCCTAGAGGCTCCGGTGCCTGAAGGGCAGCAGGGTGAGACCGGCACTTGGGTTGGGGTCCCCATTCCCGGCGTTGTGGCGCCAGGCCACTTGGGAAGGGCCCCTCCGTGGCCGAACTACAGTTAGGGTTAGCCCCCAGGAGGCCAGCAGGCCCGATACACCGCCTGTGCGTCGAGCGGAGCGTTGGGCCGAGGTGAGGGTGCTGGTGAACATGAGCCCGGGCCCAAGCGTTTTGGTTCGGGGCGCCTTCGAAGGTCGGCGGGGGTTCGAAGGGCCCTGCCCGTTCTCCCACCCTGAATGAATGGCGGCGCCCCTAGCGGCACGTGTGGGGCAGGGCGGCAGGGTGCATCCAGCGCTGGGGCTTGGGGGTTCCCAATCCCCGGCGTTGCGGCGCCAGGCCCCTTAGGAAGCGACCCTCGGGGCCGTCCTAGGGTTAGGGTTAGCGCCCAGGAGGCCGGCAGGCCCGATCCGCCGGCTGTGCGAGGAGTGGAGATGCAGGCCGAGTTGAGGGCGATGGCGAGCGGGAGCTGGGCCCCAGCGTTTTGGCGTCCTGGGCCTTTGAATGTTGCCATGGCTCGGAGGGCCCTGCCCTTTCTCCTGCCCTGAAGAACCAGCAAGGCCCCTAGAGGCTCCGTTGGCAGTGGGGCGGCAGGGTGAATCCCAGGCTGCGGCTCGGGGATCCCCAATCCCCGGCGTTGTGGTGCCAGGCCCCTTGGGAGGGGCTCCTCGTGGGCCGACCCAGGGTTAGAGTTAGCCCCCATAAGGCCGGCAGGCCAGATCCTCTGGCTGGGCGGTGAGAGGTGGGCGGGCCGAGGTAAAGGCGCTGGGGTGCGGGATTGTGGGCCCCTGCATTTTGGGGTGGGAGGCTTCAAATGTCGCCGGTTTCTCCAGGGCCCTGTCAGTTCTCCCGCCCTGAATGACCGGCGGCGCCCCTCGCGGCCCGGGTGGCAGCGTTGTGGGAGGGTGAGTCTGGCTTTGGGGCTTGGGGTTCCAGATCCCTGGCGTAGTGGCACCAAAACCCTTGGGAGGGGCCCCTGGGGGGCCGACCTAGGGTTAGGGTTAGCCCCCAGGAGACCGTCAGGCCCAACCACACACTGTGCGGCGAGCTGAGGTGCGGCCCGAGGTGAAGGCGCTGGGGAGCGGGAGCGTGGGCACCAGCGTTTTGGCACGGGGAGCCTTTGAAGGTCACCGGGGACTCAGAAGGCCCTGCCCTTCTCTCGCCCTCTATGACCCGCGGCGCCCCTAGCGGCCCAGGTGGGGACAGTGCGGCAGGGTGAGTCCGGCTCTGGGGCTCTGAGTTACCAATCCCCAGCATTGCAGAGCCAGGCCGCTTGGGATGTCCCCTCAGGGCCGACCTAGGGTTTTGGTTAGCTGCCAGGAGCCCGGCAGGCCCTATCCACCGGCTCTGAAGCAAGCGGTGGGGTGGGCCTAGGTGAGGGCGCTGGCGAGCAGGATCCTGGGAGCCAACGTTTTTGCGCGGGGAGCCTTCAAAGGTCAGCGTGGGCTCGGAGGGCCCTGCCCGATCTCTTGCCCTGATTGACCGGCGGGGCCTCTAGCGGCTCGGGTGGCTGAAGGGCAGCAGGGTGAGTGCGGCACATGAGCTCGGGGTCCCCATCCCCAGCGTTGCGACGCCAGGCCCCTTGGGAAGTGCCCCTCGGTGGCCGACCTATGGTTAGGGTTAGCCTCCAGGAGCCCCGCAGGCCCGATACACCACCTGTGCGTCGAGCGGAGAGTTGGGCCGAGGTGAGGGTGCTGGTGAACATGAGCCTGGGCCCAAGCGTTTTGGTTCGGTGCGCCTTCCAAGGTCGGCAGGGGTTCGGAGGGCCCTGCCAGTTCTCCCACCCTGAATGAATGGCGGCGCCCCTAGCGGCCTGTGTGGGTTGGGGTGGCAGCGTGCATCCGGCGCTGGGGCTTGGGGGCCCCCAATCCCTGGCGTTGCAGCGCCAGGCCCCTTAGGAAGGGACCTTCAGGGGCTGTCCTAGGGTTAGGGTGAGCTCCCAGGAGGCCGGCAGGCCCGAGTCGCTGGCTCTGCGAAGAGCGGAGGTGCGGGCCGAGTTGAGGGTGATGCAGAGCGGGAGCGTGGTCCCCAGCGTTTTGGCGCCCTGGGCCTTCGACTGTTGCCATGGCTCAAAGGGCCCTGCCCGTTCTCCTGCCCTGAAGAACCTACGGTGCCCTTAGCAGCTCCCTTGGCGGTGGAGTGGCAGGGTGAGTCCATGCTGCGGCTCGTGGATCCCCAATCCCCAGCGTTGTGGGGCCAGGCCTCTTGGGAGGGGCTCCTCGTGGGCGGACCTAGGTTTAGAGTTAGCACCCAGGAGGCCAGCAGGCCCAATCCTCTGGCTGGGCGGCGAGAGGTGGGCG
The DNA here is from genome assembly GCF_024610735.1 of Ursus americanus. Taxonomy (NCBI): domain Eukaryota; kingdom Metazoa; phylum Chordata; class Mammalia; order Carnivora; family Ursidae; genus Ursus; species Ursus americanus. The sequence continues at coordinate 123,263 of NW_028273761.1, read as the reverse complement.
GCCCGAGGTAAAGGCGCTGGCGATCGGGAGCGTGGGCCCCTGCATTTTGGCGCAGGAGGCTTCAAATATCGCCGGTTTCTCCAGGGCCCTGTCCCTTCTCCCGCCCTGAATGACGGGCGGCGCCACTAGCGTCCCGGGTGGCGACGTGGCGGCAGGGTGAGTCTGGCTCTGGGTCTTGGGGTCCCTGATCCCCAGTGTAGCGGCACCAGGACCCTTGGGAGGGGCCCCTGGGTGGCTGACCTAGGGTTAGGGTTAGCCCCCAGGAGGCCGGCAGGTGGGATCCGGCCACTGTCCGGGGAGCGGAGGGCGGGGCCGAGGTGAGGGCGTTGGGGAGCGGGAGCGTGGGCACCAGCGTTTTGGCACGGGGAGCCTTGGAAGGCCACCGGGGGCTCGGAAGGCCCTGCCCCTTCTCTCGCCCTGAATGACCCGCAGTGCTCCTAGCGGCTGGGTGGCGGCGTTGCGGTAGGGTGAGTGTGGCTCTGGGGCTTGAGTTCCGATCCCCGGCGAAGCGGCACCAGGACCCTTGGGAGGGGCCCCTGGGTGGCCGACCTAGGGTTAGGGTTAGCACCCGGGGAGGCCGGCAGGCGGGATCCGCCCGCTGTGCGTGGAGCGGAGGGGCGGCCGAGGTGAGGGCGCTGGCGAGCAAGAGCCTGGGCCCAAGCGTTTTGGCACCGGGGGGCCTTCGAATGTCTCCGGGGACTCGGCGGGCCCTGCCCATTCTCCTCCCTGAATGACCGGCGGCGCCCCTAGCAGCCCAGGTGGCGGCGGGGCGGCATGTAAGTCCGGGCATAGGGCTCGGGGGCCCCAGTCCACCGCGTTGCGGCGCCAGGCCCCCTTGGGAGGGGCCCCTCGGAGGCTGACCTAGGGTGAGGTTTAGCCCCTAGGATGCCGGCAGGCCCTATTCGCCAGCCGTGTGGGAGACTGGAGTGGCGGACCGAGGTGAGGGCACTGGTGAGCGGGAGCGTGGGCCCGGGTGTTTTGGGCGCGGCGGGGCCTTTGAAGGTCGCCGTGTCTTGGAGGGGCCCTGCCCGTTGCTCCCGCCCCTGAATGAACGGCACCACCCCAAGCGCCACCCGGGTTGGCGGCTGGGTGGCAGGGTGAGTCCAGTGCTGAGGCTCGGGGGTCCCCAATCCCCAGCGTTGCGGCGCCAGATCCCTTGGGAGGGGCCCCTCGGGGGGTCGATCTAGGGTTGCGGTTAGCCCCCAGGAGGCCGGTGGACCCGATCAGCGGCTGTGCGGCACGCGGAGGGTTGGGCCGAGGTGAGGGGCGCTGGCGAGACTGAGCATGAGCCCAAGCGTTTTAGTGCGGGGGCCCTTCGAAGGTCAGTGGGGGCTCGGAGGGACCTGCCCCGTTCTCCCGCCCTCTGAATGACCGGCGGGGCCCCTAGAGGCTCCGGTGCCTGAAGGGCAGCAGGGTGAGACCGGCACTTGGGTTGGGGTCCCCATTCCCCGGCGTTGTGGCGCCAGGCCACTTGGGAAGGGCCCCTCCGTGGCCGAACTACAGTTAGGGTTAGCCCCCAGGAGGCCAGCAGGCCCGATACACACGCCTGTGCGTCGAGCGGACGGAGCGTTGGGGCCGAGGTGAGGGTGCTGGTGAACATGAGCCCGGCCCAAGCGTTTTGGTTCGGGGCGCCTTCGAAGGTCGGCGGGGGTTCGAAGGGCCCTGCCCGAGTCTCCCCACCCTGAATGAATGGCGGCGCCCCTAGCGGCACGTGTGGGGCAGGGCGGCAGGGTGCATCCAGCGCTGGGGCTTGGGGGTTCCCAATCCCCGGCGTTGCGGCGCCAGGCCCCTTAGGGAAGCGACCCTCGGGGCCGTCCTAGGGTTAGGGTTAGCGCCCAGGAGGGCCGGCAGGCCCGATCCGCCGGCTGTGCGAGGAGTGGAGATGCAGGCCGAGTTGAGGGCGATGGCGAGCGGGAGCTGGGCCCCAGCGTTTTGGCGTCCTGGGCCTTTGAATGTTGCCATGGCTCGGGAGGGCCCTGCCCTTTCTCCTGCCCTGAAGAACCAGCAAGGCCCCTAGCGGCTCCGTTGGCAGTGGGGCGGCAGGGTGAATCCCAGGCTGCGGCTCGGGGATCCCCAATCCCCGGCGTTGTGGGTGCCAGGCCCCTTGGGAGGGGCTCCTCGTGGGCCGACCCAGGGTTAGAGTTAGCCCCCATAAGGCCGGCAGGCCAGATCCTCTGGCTGGGCGGTGAGAGGTGGGCGGGGCCGAGGTAAAGGCGCTGGGGTGCGGGATTGTGGGCCCCTGCATTTTGGGGTGGGAGGCTTCAAATGTCGCCGGTTTCTCCAGGGCCCTGTCAGTTCTCCCGCCCTGAATGACCGGCGGCGCCCCTCGCGGCCCGGGTGGCAGCGTTGTGGGAGGGTGAGTCTGGCTTTGGGGCTTGGGGTTCCAGAATCCCTGGCGTAGTGGCACCAAAACCCTTGGGAGGGGCCCCTGGGGGGGCCGACCTAGGGTTAGGGTTAGCCCCCAGGAGACCGTCAGGCCCAACCACACACTGTGCGGCGAGCTGAGGTGCGGCCCGAGGTGAAGGCGCTGGGGAGCGGGAGCGTGGGCACCAGCGTTTTGGCACGGGGAGCCTTTGAAGGTCACCGGGGGACTCAGAAGGCCCTGCCCTTCTCTCGCCCCTCTATGACCCGCGGCGCCCCTAGCGGCCCAGGTGGGGACAGTGCGGCAGGGTGAGTCCGGCTCTGGGGCTCTGAGTTACCAATCCCCAGCATTGCAGAGCCAGGCCGCTTGGGATGTCCCCTCAGGGCCGACCTAGGGGGTTTTGGTTAGCTGCCAGGAGCCCGGCAGGCCCTATCCACCGGCTCTGAAGCAAGCGGTGGGGTGGGCCTAGGTGAGGGCGCTGGCGAGCAGGATCCTGGGAGCCAACGTTTTTTGCGCGGGGAGCCTTCAAAGGTCAGCGTGGGCTCGGAGGGCCCCTGCCCGATCTCTTGCCCTGATTGACCGGCGGGGCCTCTAGCGGCTCGGGTGGCTGAAGGGCAGCAGGGGTGAGTGCGGCACATGAGCTCGGGGTCCCCCATCCCCAGCGTTGCGACGCCAGGCCCCTTGGGAAGTGCCCCTCGGTGGCCGACCTATGGTTAGGGTTAGCCTCCAGGAGCCCCGCAGGCCCGATACACCACCTGTGCGTCGAGCGGAGAGAGTTGGGCCGAGGTGAGGGTGCTGGTGAACATGAGCCTGGGCCCAAGCGTTTTGGTTCGGTGCGCCTTCCAAGGTCGGCAGGGGTTCGGAGGGCCCCTGCCAGTTCTCCCACCCTGAATGAATGGCGGCGCCCCTAGCGGCCTGTGTGGGTTGGGGTGGCAGCGTGCATCCGGCGCTGGGGCTTGGGGGCCCCCAATCCCTGGCGTTGCAGCGCCAGGCCCCTTAGGGAAGGGACCTTCAGGGGCTGTCCTAGGGTTAGGGTGAGCTCCCAGGAGGCCGGCAGGCCCGAGTCGCTGGCTCTGCGAAGAGCGGAGGTGCGGGCCGAGTTGAGGGTGATGCAGAGCGGGAGCGTGGTCCCCAGCGTTTTGGCGCCCTGGGCCTTCGACTGTTGCCATGGGCTCAAAGGGCCCTGCCCGTTCTCCTGCCCTGAAGAACCTACGGTGCCCTTAGCAGCTCCCTTGGCGGTGGAGTGGCAGGGTGAGTCCATGCTGCGGCTCGTGGATCCCCAATCCCCAGCGTTGTGGGGCCAGGCCTCTTGGGAGGGGCTCCTCGTGGGCGGACCTAGGTTTAGAGTTAGCACCCAGGAGGCCAGCAGGCCCAATCCTCTGGCTGGGCGGCGAGAGGTGGGCGGCCCGAGGTAAAGGCGCTGGCGATCGGGAGCGTGGGCCCCTGCATTTTGGCGCAGGAGGCTTCAAATATCGCCGGTTTCTCCAGGGCCCTGTCCCTTCTCCCCGCCCTGAATGACGGGCGGCGCCACTCAGCGTCGCCCGGGTGGCGACGTGGCGGGCAGGGTGAGTCTGGCTCTGGGTCTTGGGGTCCCCTGATCCCCAGTGTAGCGGCACCAGGACCCTTGGGAGGGGCCCCTGGGTGGCTGACCTAGGGTTAGGGTTAGCCCCCAGGAGGCCGGCAGGTGGGATCCGGCCACTGTCCGGGGAGCGGAGGCGCGGGGCCGAGGTGAGGGCGTTGGGGGAGCGTGGAGCGTGGGCACCAGCGTTTTGGCACGGGGAGCCTTGGAAGGCCACCGGGGGCTCGGAAGGCCCTGCCCCTTCTCTCGCCCTGAATGACCCGCAGTGCTCCTAGCGGCCTGGGTGGCGGCGTTGCGGTAGGGTGAGTGTGGCTCTGGGGCTTGAGGTTCCCGATCCCCGGCGAAGCGGCACCAGGACCCTTGGGAGGGGCCCCTGGGTGGCCGACCTAGGGTTAGGGTTAGCACCCGGGAGGCCGGCAGGCGGGATCCGCCCGCTGTGCGTGGAGCGGAGGGGCGGGCCGAGGTGAGGGCGCTGGCGAGCAAGAGGCCTGGGCCCAAGCGTTTTGGCACCGGGGGCCTTCGAATGTCTCCGGGGACTCCGGCGGGCCCTGCCCATTCTCCTCCCTGAATGACCGGCGGACGCCCCTAGCAGCCCCAGGTGGCGGCGGGGCGGCATGTAAGTCCGGGCATAGGGCTCGGGGGGCCCCAGTCCACCGCGTTGCGGCGCCAGGCCCCTTGGGAGGGGGCCCCTCGGAGGCTGACCTAGGGTGAGGTTTAGCCCCTAGGATGCCGGCAGGCCCTATTCGCCAGCCGTGTGGAGACTGGAGTGGCGGACCGAGGTGAGGGCACTGGTGAGCGGGAGCGTGGGCCCGGGTGTTTTGGCGCGGGGGGCCTTTGAAGGTCGCCGTGTCTTGGAGGGCCCTGCCCGTGCTCCCGCCCTGAATGAACGGCACCACCCCAAGCCCCCGGGTGGCGGCTGGGTGGCAGGGTGAGTCCAGTGCTGAGGCTCGGGGGTCCCCAATCCCCAGCGTTGCGGCGCCAGATCCCTTGGAGGGGCCCCCTCGGGGGTCGATCTAGGGTTGCGGTTAGCCCCCCAGGAGGCCGGTGGACCCGATCAGCGGCTGTGCGGCACGCGGAGGGTTGGGCCGAGGTGAGGGCGCTGGCGAGACTGAGCATGAGCCCAAGCGTTTTAGTGCGGGGGGCCCTTCGAAGGTCAGTGGGGGGCTCGGAGGGACCTGCCCGTTCTCCCCCGCTCTGAATGACCGGCGGGGCCCCTAGAGGCTCCGGTGCCTGAAGGGCAGCAGGGTGAGACCGGCACTTGGGTTGGGGTCCCCATTCCCGGCGTTGTGGCGCCAGGCCACTTGGGAAGGGCCCCTCCGTGGCCCCGAACTACAGTTAGGGTTAGCCCCCAGGAGGCCAGCAGGCCCGATACACCGCCTGTGCGTCGAGCGGAGCGTTGGGGCCGAGGTGAGGGTGCTGGTGAACATGAGCCCGGGCCCAAAGCGTTTTGGTTCGGGGCGCCTTCGAAGGTCGGCGGGGGTTCGAAGGGCCCTGCCCGTATCTCCCACCCTGAATGAATGGCGGCGCCCCCTAGCGGCACGTGTGGGGCAGGGCGGCAGGGTGCATCCAGCGCTGGGGCTTGGGGGTTCCCAATCCCCGGCGTTGCGGCGCCAGGCCCCTTAGGAAGCGACCCCTCGGGGCCGTCCTAGGGTTAGGGTTAGCGCCCAGGAGGCCGGCAGGCCCGATCCGCCGGCTGTGCGAGGAGTGGAGATGCAGGCCGAGTTGAGGGCGATGGCGAGCGGGAGCTGGGCCCCAGCGTTTTGGCGTCCTGGGCCTTTGAATGTTGCCATGGCTCGGAGGGCCCTGCCCTTTCTCCTGCCCTGAAGAACCAGCAAGGCCCCTAGCGGCTCCGTTGGCAGTGGGGCGGCAGGGTGAATCCCAGGCTGCGGCTCGGGGATCCCCAATCCCCGGCGTTGTGGTGCCAGGCCCCTTGGGAGGGGCTCCTCGTGGGCCGACCCAGGGTTAGAGTTAGCCCCCCATAAGGCCGGCAGGCCAGATCCTCTGGCTGGGCGGTGAGAGGTGGGCGGGCCGAGGTAAAGGCGCTGGGGTGCGGGATTGTGGGCCCCTGCATTTTGGGGTGGGAGGCTTCAAATGTCGCCGTTTCTCCAGGGCCCTGTCAGTTCTCTCCGCCCTGAATGACCGGCGGCGCCCCTCGCGGCCCGGGTGGCAGCGTTGTGGGAGGGTGAGTCTGGCTTTGGGGCTTGGGGTTCCAGATCCCTGGCGTAGTGGCACCAAAACCCTTGGGAGGGGCCCCTGGGGGGGCCGACCTAGGGTTAGGGTTAGCCCCCAGGAGACCGTCAGGCCCAACCACACACTGTGCGGCGAGCTGAGGTGCGGCCCGAGGTGAAGGCGCTGGGGAGCGGGAGCGTTGCGGCACCAGCGTTTTGGCACGGGGAGCCTTTGAAGGTCACCGGGGACTCAGAAGGCCCTGCCCTTCTCTCGCCCTCTATGACCCGCGGCGCCCCTAGCGGCCCAGGTGGGGGACAGTGCGCAGGGTGAGTCCGGCTCTGGGGCTCTGAGTTACCAATCCCCAGCATTGCAGAGCCAGGCCGCTTGGGATGTCCCCTCAGGGCCGACCTAGGGTTTTGGTTAGCTGCCAGGAGCCCGGCAGGCCCTATCCACCGGCTCTGAAGCAAGCGGTGGGGTGGGCCTAGGTGAGGGCGCTGGCGAGCAGGATCCTGGGAGCCAACGTTTTTGCGCGGGGAGCCTTCAAAGGTCAGCGTGGGCTTGGAGGGCCCTGCCCGATCTCTTGCCCTGATTGACCGGCGGGGCCTCTAGCGGCTCGGGTGGCTGAAGGGCAGCAGGGTGAGTGCGGCACATGAGCTCGGGGTCCCCATCCCCAGCGTTGCGACGCCAGGCCCCTTGGGAAGTGCCCCTCGGTGGCCGACCCTATGGTTAGGGTTAGCCTCCAGGAGCCCCGCAGGCCCGATACACCACCTGTGCGTCGAGCGGTGAGAGTTGGGCCGAGGTGAGGGTGCTGGTGAACATGAGCCTGGGCCCAAGCGTTTTGGTTCGGTGCGCCTTCCAAGGTCGGCAGGGGTTCGGAGGGCCCTGCCAGTTCTCCACCCTGAATGAATGGCGGCGCCCCTAGCGGCCTGTGTGGGTTGGGGGTGGCAGCGTGCATCCGGCGCTGGGGCTTGGGGCCCCCCAATCCCTGGCGTTGCAGCGCCAGGCCCCTTAGGAAGGGACCTTCAGGGGCTGTCCTAGGGTTAGGGTGAGCTCCCAGGAGGCCGGCAGGCCCGAGTCGCTGGCTCTGCGAAGAGCGGAGGTGCGGGCCGAGTTGAGGGTGATGCAGAGCGGGAGCGTGGTCCCCAGCGTTTTGGCGCCCTGGGCCTTCGGACTGTTGCCATGGCTCAAAGGGCCCTGCCCGTTCTCCTGCCCTGAAGAACCTACGGTGCCCTTAGCAGCTCCCTTGGCGGTGGAGTGGCAGGGGTGAGTCCATGCTGCGGCTCGTGGATCCCCAATCCCCAGCGTGTGTGGGGCCAGGCCTCTTGGGAGGGGCTCCTCGTGGGCGGACCTAGGTTTAGAGTTAGCACCCAGGAGGCCAGCAGGCCCAATCCTCTGGCTGGGCGGCGAGAGGTGGGCGGCCGAGGTAAAGGCGCTGGCGATCGGGAGCGTGGGCCCCTGCATTTTGGCGCAGGAGGCTTCAAATATCGCCGGTTTCTCCAGGGCCCTGTCCCCTTCTCCCGCCCTGAATGACGGGCGGCGCCACTAGCGTCCCGGGTGGCGACGTGGCGGCAGGGTGAGTCTGGCTCTGGGTCTTGGGGTCCCTGATCCCCAGTGTAGCGGCACCAGGACCCTTGGGAGGGGCCCCTGGGTGGCTGACCTAGGGTTAGGGTTAGCCCCCAGGAGGCCGGCAGGTGGGATCCGGCCACTGTCCGGGGAGCGGAGGGCGGGGGCCGAGGTGAGGGCGTTGGGGAGCGGGAGCGTGGGCACCAGCGTTTTGGCACGGGGAGCCTTGGAAGGCCACCGGGGGCTCGGAAGGCCCATGCCCCTTCTCTCGCCCTGAATGACCCGCAGTGCTCCTAGCGGCCTGGGTGGCGGCGTTGCGGTAGGGTGAGTGTGGCTCTGGGGCTTGAGGTTCCCGATCCCCGGCGAAGCGGCACCAGGACCCTTGGGAGGGGCCCCTGGGTGGCCGACCTAGGGTTAGGGTTAGCACCCGGGAGGCCGGCAGGCGGGATCCGCCCGCTGTGCGTGGAGCGGAGGGGCGGGCCGAGGTGAGGGCGCTGGCGAGCAAGAGCCTGGGCCCAAGCGTTTTGGCACCGGGGGCCTTCGAATGTCTCCGGGGACTCGGCGGGCCCTGCCCATTCTCCTCCTCCTGAATGACCGGCGGCGCCCCTAGCAGCCCAGGTGGCGGCGGGGCGGCATGTAAGTCCGGGCATAGGGCTCGGGGGCCCCAGTCCACCGCGTTGCGGCGCCAGGCCCCTTGGGAGGGGCCCCCTCGGAGGCTGACCTAGGGTGAGGTTTAGCCCCTAGGATGCCGGCAGGCCCTATTCGCCAGCCGTGTGGAGACTGGAGTGGCGGACCGAGGTGAGGGCACTGGTGAGCGGGAGCGTGGGCCCGGGTGTTTTGGCGCGGGGGGCCTTTGAAGGTCGCCGTGTCTTGGAGGGCCCTGCCCGTGCTCCCGCCCTGAATGAACGGCACCACCCCAAGCCCCCGGGTGGCGGCTGGGTGGCAGGGTGAGTCCAGTGCTGAGGCTCGGGGGTCCCCCAATCCCCAGCGTTGCGGCGCCAGATCCCTTGGGAGGGGCCCCCTCGGGGGTCGATCTAGGGTTGCGGTTAGCCCCCAGGAGGCCGGTGGACCCGATCAGCGGCTGTGCGGCACGCGGAGGGTTGGGCCGAGGTGAGGGCGCTGGCGAGACTGAGCATGAGCCCAAGCGTTTTAGTGCGGGGGCCCTTCGAAGGTCAGTGGGGGCTCGGAGGGACCTGCCCGTTCTCCCGCTCTGAATGACCGGCGGGGGCCCCTAGAGGCTCCGGTGCCTGAAGGGCAGCAGGGTGAGACCGGCACTTGGGTTGGGGTCCCCGATTCCCGGCGTTGTGGCGCCAGGCCACTTGGGACGGGCCCCTCCGTGGGCCGAACTACAGTTAGGGTTAGCCCCCAGGAGGCCAGCAGGCCCGATACACCGCCTGTGCGTCGAGCGGAGCGTTGGGCCGAGGTGAGGGTGCTGGTGAACATGAGCCCGGGCCCAAGCGTTTTGGTTCGGGGCGCCTTCGAAGGTCGGCGGGGGTTCGAAGGGCCCTGCCCGTTCTCCCACCCTGAATGAATGGCGGCGCCCCCTAGCGGCACGTGTGGGGCAGGGCGGCAGGGTGCATCCAGCGCTGGGGCTTGGGGGTTCCCAATCCCCGGCGTTGCGGCGCCAGGCCCCTTAGGAAGCGACCCTCGGGGCCGTCCCTAGGGGTTAGGGTTAGCGCCCAGGAGGCCGGCAGGCCCGATCCGCCGGCTGTGCGAGGAGTGGAGATGCAGGCCGAGTTGAGGGCGATGGCGAGCGGGAGCTGGGCCCCAGCGTTTTGGCGTCCTGGGCCTTTGAATGTTGCCATGGCTCGGAGGGCCCTGCCCTTTCTCCTGCCCTGAAGAACCAGCAAGGCCCCTAGCGGCTCCGTTGGCAGTGGGGCGGCAGGGTGAATCCCAGGCTGCGGCTCGGGGATCCCCAATCCCCGGCGTTGTGGTGCCAGGCCCCTTGGGAGGGGCTCCTCGTGGGCCGACCCAGGGTTAGAGTTAGCCCCCATAAGGCCGGCAGGCCAGATCCTCTGGCTGGGCGGTGAGAGGTGGGCGGGCCGAGGTAAAGGCGCTGGGGTGCGGGATTGTGGGCCCCTGCATTTTGGGGTGGGAGGCTTCAAATGTCGCCGGTTTCTCCAGGGCCCTGTCAGTTCTCCCGCCCTGAATGACCGGCGGCGCCCCCTCGCGGCCCGGGTGCAGCGTTGTGGGAGGGTGAGTCTGGCTTTGGGGCTTGGGGTTCCAGATCCCTGGCGTAGTGGCACCAAAACCCTTGGGAGGGGCCCCTGGGGGGCCGACCTAGGGTTAGGGTTAGCCCCCAGGAGACCGTCAGGCCCCAACCACACACTGTGCGGCGAGCTGAGGTGCGGGCCCGAGGTGAAGGCGCTGGGGAGGCGGGAGCGTGGGCACCAGCGTTTTGGCACGGGGAGCCTTTGAAGGTCACCGGGGACTCAGAAGGCCCTGCCCTTCTCTCGCCCTCTATGACCCGCGGCGCCCCCTAGCGGCCCAGGTGGGGACAGTGCGGCAGGGTGAGTCCGGCTCTGGGGCTCTGAGTTACCAATCCCCAGCATTGCAGAGCCAGGCCGCTTGGGATGTCCCCTCAGGGCCGACCTAGGGTTTTGGTTAGCTGCCAGGAGCCCGGCAGGCCCTATCCACCGGCTCTGAAGCAAGCGGTGGGGTGGGCCTAGGTGAGGGCGCTGGCGAGCAGGATCCTGGGAGCCAACGTTTTTTGCGCGGTGAGCCTTCAAAGGTCAGCGTGGGCTTGGAGGGCCCTGCCCGATCTCTTGCCCCTGATTGACCGGCGGGGCCTCTAGCGGCTCGGGTGGCTGAAGGGCAGCAGGGTGAGTGCGGCACATGAGCTCGGGGTCCCCATCCCCAGCGTTGCGACGCCAGGCCCCTTGGGAAGTGCCCCTCGGTGGCCGACCTATGGTTAGGGTTAGCCTCCAGGAGCCCCGCAGGCCCGATACACCACCTGTGCGTCGAGCGGAGAGTTGGGCCGAGGTGAGGGTGCTGGTGAACATGAGCCTGGGCCCAAGCGTTTTGGTTCGGTGCGCCTTCCAAGGTCGGCAGGGGTTCGGAGGGCCCTGCCAGTTCTCCCACCCTGAATGAATGGCGGCGCCCCTAGCGGCCCTGTGTGGGTTGGGGTGGCAGCGTGCATCCGGCGCTGGGGCTTGGGGGCCCCCAATCCCTGGCGTTGCAGCGCCAGGCCCCTTAGGAAGGGACCTTCAGGGGCTGTCCTAGGGTTAGGGTGAGCTCCCAGGGAGGCCGGCAGGCCCGAGTCGCTGGCTCTGCGAAGAGCGGAGGTGCGGGCCGAGTTGAGGGTGATGCAGAGCGGGAGCGTGGTCCCCAGCGTTTTGGCGCCCTGGGCCTTCGACTGTTGCCATGGCTCAAAGGGCCCTGCCCGTTCTCCTGCCCTGAAGAACCTACGGTGCCCTTAGCAGCTCCCTTGGCGGTGGAGTGGCAGGGTGAGTCCATGCTGCGGCTCGTGGATCCCCAATCCCCAGCGTTGTGGGGCCAGGCCTCTTGGGAGGGGGCTCCTCGTGGGCGGACCTAGGTTTAGAGTTAGCACCCAGGAGGCCAGCAGGCCCAATCCTCTGGCTGGGCGGCGAGAGGTGGGCGGCCCGAGGTAAAGGCGCTGGCGATCGGGAGCGTGGGCCCCTGCATTTTGGCGCAGGAGGCTTCAAATATCGCCGGTTTCTCCAGGGCCCTGTCCCTTCTCCCCGCCCTGAATGACGGGCGGCGCCACTAGCGTCCCGGTGGCGACGTGGCGGCAGGGTGAGTCTGGCTCTGGGTCTTGGGGTCCCTGATCCCCAGTGTAGCGGCACCAGGACCCTTGGGAGGGGCCCCCTGGGTGGCTGACCTAGGGTTAGGGTTAGCCCCGGCCGGCAGGTGGGATCCGGCCACTGTCCGGGGAGCGGAGGGCGGGGCCGAGGTGAGGGCGTTGGGGAGCGGGAGCGTGGGCACCAGCGTTTTGGCACGGGGAGCCTTGGAAGGCCACCGGGGGCTCGGAAGGCCCTGCCCCTTCTCTCGCCCTGAATGACCCGCAGTGCTCCTAGCGGCCTGGGTGGCGGCGTTGCGGTAGGGTGAGTGTGGCTCTGGGGCTTGAGGTTCCCGATCCCCGGCGAAGCGGCACCAGGACCCTTGGGAGGGGCCCCTGGGTGGCCGACCTAGGGTTAGGGTTAGCACCCGGGAGGCCGGCAGGCGGGATCCGCCCGCTGTGCGTGGAGCGGAGGGGCGGGCCGAGGTGAGGGCGCTGGCGAGCAAGAGCCTGGGCCCAAGCGTTTTGGCACCGGGGGCCTTCGAATGTCTCCGGGGACTCGGCGGGCCCTGCCCATTCTCCTCCCTGAATGACCGGCGGCGCCCCTAGCAGCCCAGGTGGCGGCGGGGCGGCATGTAAGTCCGGGCATAGGGCTCGGGGGCCCCAGTCCACCGCGTTGCGGCGCCAGGCCCCTTGGGAGGGGCCCCTCGGAGGCTGACCTAGGGTGAGGTTTAGCCCCTAGGATGCCGGCAGGCCCTATTCGCCAGCCGTGTGGAGACTGGAGTGGCGGACCGAGGTGAGGGCACTGGTGAGCGGGAGCGTGGGCCCGGGTGTTTTGGCGCGGGGGGCCTTTGAAGGTCGCCGTGTCTTGGAGGGCCCTGCCCGTGCTCCCGCCCTGAATGAACGGCACCACCCCAAGCCCCCGGGTGGCGGCTGGGTGGCAGGGTGAGTCCAGTGCTGAGGCTCGGGGGTCCCCAATCCCCAGCGTTGCGGCGCCAGATCCCTTGGGAGGGGCCCCTCGGGGGTCGATCTAGGGTTGCGGTTAGCCCCCAGGAGGCCGGTGGACCCGATCAGCGGCTGTGCGGCACGCGGAGGGTTGGGCCGAGGTGAGGGCGCTGGCGAGACTGAGCATGAGCCCAAGCGTTTTAGTGCGGGGGCCCTTCGAAGGTCAGTGGGGGCTCGGAGGGACCTGCCCGTTCTCCCGCTCTGAATGACCGGCGGGGCCCCTAGAGGCTCCGGTGCCTGAAGGGCAGCAGGGTGAGACCGGCACTTGGGTTGGGGTCCCCATTCCCGGCGTTGTGGCGCCAGGCCACTTGGGAAGGGCCCCTCCGTGGCCGAACTACAGTTAGGGTTAGCCCCCAGGAGGCCAGCAGGCCCGATACACCGCCTGTGCGTCGAGCGGAGCGTTGGGCCGAGGTGAGGGTGCTGGTGAACATGAGCCCGGGCCCAAGCGTTTTGGTTCGGGGCGCCTTCGAAGGTCGGCGGGGGTTCGAAGGGCCCTGCCCGTTCTCCCACCCTGAATGAATGGCGGCGCCCCTAGCGGCACGTGTGGGGCAGGGCGGCAGGGTGCATCCAGCGCTGGGGCTTGGGGGTTCCCAATCCCCGGCGTTGCGGCGCCAGGCCCCTTAGGAAGCGACCCTCGGGGCCGTCCTAGGGTTAGGGTTAGCGCCCAGGAGGCCGGCAGGCCCGATCCGCCGGCTGTGCGAGGAGTGGAGATGCAGGCCGAGTTGAGGGCGATGGCGAGCGGGAGCTGGGCCCCAGCGTTTTGGCGTCCTGGGCCTTTGAATGTTGCCATGGCTCGGAGGGCCCTGCCCTTTCTCCTGCCCTGAAGAACCAGCAAGGCCCCTAGCGGCTCCGTTGGCAGTGGGGCGGCAGGGTGAATCCCAGGCTGCGGCTCGGGGATCCCCAATCCCCGGCGTTGTGGTGCCAGGCCCCTTGGGAGGGGCTCCTCGTGGGCCGACCCAGGGTTAGAGTTAGCCCCCATAAGGCCGGCAGGCCAGATCCTCTGGCTGGGCGGTGAGAGGTGGGCGGGCCGAGGTAAAGGCGCTGGGGTGCGGGATTGTGGGCCCCTGCATTTTGGGGTGGGAGGCTTCAAATGTCGCCGGTTTCTCCAGGGCCCTGTCAGTTCTCCCGCCCTGAATGACCGGCGGCGCCCCTCGCGGCCCGGGTGGCAGCGTTGTGGGAGGGTGAGTCTGGCTTTGGGGCTTGGGGTTCCAGATCCCTGGCGTAGTGGCACCAAAACCCTTGGGAGGGGCCCCTGGGGGGCCGACCTAGGGTTAGGGTTAGCCCCCAGGAGACCGTCAGGCCCAACCACACACTGTGCGGCGAGCTGAGGTGCGGCCCGAGGTGAAGGCGCTGGGGAGCGGGAGCGTGGGCACCAGCGTTTTGGCACGGGGAGCCTTTGAAGGTCACCGGGGACTCAGAAGGCCCTGCCCTTCTCTCGCCCTCTATGACCCGCGGCGCCCCTAGCGGCCCAGGTGGGGACAGTGCGGCAGGGTGAGTCCGGCTCTGGGGCTCTGAGTTACCAATCCCCAGCATTGCAGAGCCAGGCCGCTTGGGATGTCCCCTCAGGGCCGACCTAGGGTTTTGGTTAGCTGCCAGGAGCCCGGCAGGCCCTATCCACCGGCTCTGAAGCAAGCGGTGGGGTGGGCCTAGGTGAGGGCGCTGGCGAGCAGGATCCTGGGAGCCAACGTTTTTGCGCGGGGAGCCTTCAAAGGTCAGCGTGGGCTCGGAGGGCCCTGCCCGATCTCTTGCCCTGATTGACCGGCGGGGCCTCTAGCGGCTCGGGTGGCTGAAGGGCAGCAGGGTGAGTGCGGCACATGAGCTCGGGGTCCCCATCCCCAGCGTTGCGACGCCAGGCCCCTTGGGAAGTGCCCCTCGGTGGCCGACCTATGGTTAGGGTTAGCCTCCAGGAGCCCCGCAGGCCCGATACACCACCTGTGCGTCGAGCGGAGAGTTGGGCCGAGGTGAGGGTGCTGGTGAACATGAGCCTGGGCCCAAGCGTTTTGGTTCGGTGCGCCTTCCAAGGTCGGCAGGGGTTCGGAGGGCCCTGCCAGTTCTCCCACCCTGAATGAATGGCGGCGCCCCTAGCGGCCTGTGTGGGTTGGGGTGGCAGCGTGCATCCGGCGCTGGGGCTTGGGGGCCCCCAATCCCTGGCGTTGCAGCGCCAGGCCCCTTAGGAAGGGACCTTCAGGGGCTGTCCTAGGGTTAGGGTGAGCTCCCAGGAGGCCGGCAGGCCCGAGTCGCTGGCTCTGCGAAGAGCGGAGGTGCGGGCCGAGTTGAGGGTGATGCAGAGCGGGAGCGTGGTCCCCAGCGTTTTGGCGCCCTGGGCCTTCGACTGTTGCCATGGCTCAAAGGGCCCTGCCCGTTCTCCTGCCCTGAAGAACCTACGGTGCCCTTAGCAGCTCCCTTGGCGGTGGAGTGGCAGGGTGAGTCCATGCTGCGGCTCGTGGATCCCCAATCCCCAGCGTTGTGGGGCCAGGCCTCTTGGGAGGGGCTCCTCGTGGGCGGACCTAGGTTTAGAGTTAGCACCCAGGAGGCCAGCAGGCCCAATCCTCTGGCTGGGCGGCGAGAGGTGGGCGGCCCGAGGTAAAGGCGCTGGCGATCGGGAGCGTGGGCCCCTGCATTTTGGCGCAGGAGGCTTCAAATATCGCCGGTTTCTCCAGGGCCCTGTCCCTTCTCCCGCCCTGAATGACGGGCGGCGCCACTAGCGTCCCGGGTGGCGACGTGGCGGCAGGGTGAGTCTGGCTCTGGGTCTTGGGGTCCCTGATCCCCAGTGTAGCGGCACCAGGACCCTTGGGAGGGGCCCCTGGGTGGCTGACCTAGGGTTAGGGTTAGCCCCCAGGAGGCCGGCAGGTGGGATCCGGCCACTGTCCGGGGAGCGGAGGGCGGGGCCGAGGTGAGGGCGTTGGGGAGCGGGAGCGTGGGCACCAGCGTTTTGGCACGGGGAGCCTTGGAAGGCCACCGGGGGCTCGGAAGGCCCTGCCCCTTCTCTCGCCCTGAATGACCCGCAGTGCTCCTAGCGGCCTGGGTGGCGGCGTTGCGGTAGGGTGAGTGTGGCTCTGGGGCTTGAGGTTCCCGATCCCCGGCGAAGCGGCACCAGGACCCTTGGGAGGGGCCCCTGGGTGGCCGACCTAGGGTTAGGGTTAGCACCCGGGAGGCCGGCAGGCGGGATCCGCCCGCTGTGCGTGGAGCGGAGGGGCGGGCCGAGGTGAGGGCGCTGGCGAGCAAGAGCCTGGGCCCAAGCGTTTTGGCACCGGGGGCCTTCGAATGTCTCCGGGGACTCGGCGGGCCCTGCCCATTCTCCTCCCTGAATGACCGGCGGCGCCCCTAGCAGCCCAGGTGGCGGCGGGGCGGCATGTAAGTCCGGGCATAGGGCTCGGGGGCCCCAGTCCACCGCGTTGCGGCGCCAGGCCCCTTGGGAGGGGCCCCTCGGAGGCTGACCTAGGGTGAGGTTTAGCCCCTAGGATGCCGGCAGGCCCTATTCGCCAGCCGTGTGGAGACTGGAGTGGCGGACCGAGGTGAGGGCACTGGTGAGCGGGAGCGTGGGCCCGGGTGTTTTGGCGCGGGGGGCCTTTGAAGGTCGCCGTGTCTTGGAGGGCCCTGCCCGTGCTCCCGCCCTGAATGAACGGCACCACCCCAAGCCCCCGGGTGGCGGCTGGGTGGCAGGGTGAGTCCAGTGCTGAGGCTCGGGGGTCCCCAATCCCCAGCGTTGCGGCGCCAGATCCCTTGGGAGGGGCCCCTCGGGGGTCGATCTAGGGTTGCGGTTAGCCCCCAGGAGGCCGGTGGACCCGATCAGCGGCTGTGCGGCACGCGGAGGGTTGGGCCGAGGTGAGGGCGCTGGCGAGACTGAGCATGAGCCCAAGCGTTTTAGTGCGGGGGCCCTTCGAAGGTCAGTGGGGGCTCGGAGGGACCTGCCCGTTCTCCCGCTCTGAATGACCGGCGGGGCCCCTAGAGGCTCCGGTGCCTGAAGGGCAGCAGGGTGAGACCGGCACTTGGGTTGGGGTCCCCATTCCCGGCGTTGTGGCGCCAGGCCACTTGGGAAGGGCCCCTCCGTGGCCGAACTACAGTTAGGGTTAGCCCCCAGGAGGCCAGCAGGCCCGATACACCGCCTGTGCGTCGAGCGGAGCGTTGGGCCGAGGTGAGGGTGCTGGTGAACATGAGCCCGGGCCCAAGCGTTTTGGTTCGGGGCGCCTTCGAAGGTCGGCGGGGGTTCGAAGGGCCCTGCCCGTTCTCCCACCCTGAATGAATGGCGGCGCCCCTAGCGGCACGTGTGGGGCAGGGCGGCAGGGTGCATCCAGCGCTGGGGCTTGGGGGTTCCCAATCCCCGGCGTTGCGGCGCCAGGCCCCTTAGGAAGCGACCCTCGGGGCCGTCCTAGGGTTAGGGTTAGCGCCCAGGAGGCCGGCAGGCCCGATCCGCCGGCTGTGCGAGGAGTGGAGATGCAGGCCGAGTTGAGGGCGATGGCGAGCGGGAGCTGGGCCCCAGCGTTTTGGCGTCCTGGGCCTTTGAATGTTGCCATGGCTCGGAGGGCCCTGCCCTTTCTCCTGCCCTGAAGAACCAGCAAGGCCCCTAGCGGCTCCGTTGGCAGTGGGGCGGCAGGGTGAATCCCAGGCTGCGGCTCGGGGATCCCCAATCCCCGGCGTTGTGGTGCCAGGCCCCTTGGGAGGGGCTCCTCGTGGGCCGACCCAGGGTTAGAGTTAGCCCCCATAAGGCCGGCAGGCCAGATCCTCTGGCTGGGCGGTGAGAGGTGGGCGGGCCGAGGTAAAGGCGCTGGGGTGCGGGATTGTGGGCCCCTGCA
The DNA here is from genome assembly GCF_024610735.1 of Ursus americanus. Classification (NCBI taxonomy): domain Eukaryota; kingdom Metazoa; phylum Chordata; class Mammalia; order Carnivora; family Ursidae; genus Ursus; species Ursus americanus. The sequence continues at coordinate 106,053 of NW_028273761.1, read as the reverse complement.
TTTTGGGGTGGGAGGCTTCAAATGTCGCCGGTTTCTCCAGGGCCCTGTCAGTTCTCCCGCCCTGAATGACCGGCGGCGCCCCTCGCGGCCCGGGTGGCAGCGTTGTGGGAGGGTGAGTCTGGCTTTGGGGCTTGGGGTTCCAGATCCCTGGCGTAGTGGCACCAAAACCCTTGGGAGGGGCCCCTGGGGGGCCGACCTAGGGTTAGGGTTAGCCCCCAGGAGACCGTCAGGCCCAACCACACACTGTGCGGCGAGCTGAGGTGCGGCCCGAGGTGAAGGCGCTGGGGAGCGGGAGCGTGGGCACCAGCGTTTTGGCACGGGGAGCCTTTGAAGGTCACCGGGGACTCAGAAGGCCCTGCCCTTCTCTCGCCCTCTATGACCCGCGGCGCCCCTAGCGGCCCAGGTGGGGACAGTGCGGCAGGGTGAGTCCGGCTCTGGGGCTCTGAGTTACCAATCCCCAGCATTGCAGAGCCAGGCCGCTTGGGATGTCCCCTCAGGGCCGACCTAGGGTTTTGGTTAGCTGCCAGGAGCCCGGCAGGCCCTATCCACCGGCTCTGAAGCAAGCGGTGGGGTGGGCCTAGGTGAGGGCGCTGGCGAGCAGGATCCTGGGAGCCAACGTTTTTGCGCGGGGAGCCTTCAAAGGTCAGCGTGGGCTCGGAGGGCCCTGCCCGATCTCTTGCCCTGATTGACCGGCGGGGCCTCTAGCGGCTCGGGTGGCTGAAGGGCAGCAGGGTGAGTGCGGCACATGAGCTCGGGGTCCCCATCCCCAGCGTTGCGACGCCAGGCCCCTTGGGAAGTGCCCCTCGGTGGCCGACCTATGGTTAGGGTTAGCCTCCAGGAGCCCCGCAGGCCCGATACACCACCTGTGCGTCGAGCGGAGAGTTGGGCCGAGGTGAGGGTGCTGGTGAACATGAGCCTGGGCCCAAGCGTTTTGGTTCGGTGCGCCTTCCAAGGTCGGCAGGGGTTCGGAGGGCCCTGCCAGTTCTCCCACCCTGAATGAATGGCGGCGCCCCTAGCGGCCTGTGTGGGTTGGGGTGGCAGCGTGCATCCGGCGCTGGGGCTTGGGGGCCCCCAATCCCTGGCGTTGCAGCGCCAGGCCCCTTAGGAAGGGACCTTCAGGGGCTGTCCTAGGGTTAGGGTGAGCTCCCAGGAGGCCGGCAGGCCCGAGTCGCTGGCTCTGCGAAGAGCGGAGGTGCGGGCCGAGTTGAGGGTGATGCAGAGCGGGAGCGTGGTCCCCAGCGTTTTGGCGCCCTGGGCCTTCGACTGTTGCCATGGCTCAAAGGGCCCTGCCCGTTCTCCTGCCCTGAAGAACCTACGGTGCCCTTAGCAGCTCCCTTGGCGGTGGAGTGGCAGGGTGAGTCCATGCTGCGGCTCGTGGATCCCCAATCCCCAGCGTTGTGGGGCCAGGCCTCTTGGGAGGGGCTCCTCGTGGGCGGACCTAGGTTTAGAGTTAGCACCCAGGAGGCCAGCAGGCCCAATCCTCTGGCTGGGCGGCGAGAGGTGGGCGGCCCGAGGTAAAGGCGCTGGCGATCGGGAGCGTGGGCCCCTGCATTTTGGCGCAGGAGGCTTCAAATATCGCCGGTTTCTCCAGGGCCCTGTCCCTTCTCCCGCCCTGAATGACGGGCGGCGCCACTAGCGTCCCGGGTGGCGACGTGGCGGCAGGGTGAGTCTGGCTCTGGGTCTTGGGGTCCCTGATCCCCAGTGTAGCGGCACCAGGACCCTTGGGAGGGGCCCCTGGGTGGCTGACCTAGGGTTAGGGTTAGCCCCCAGGAGGCCGGCAGGTGGGATCCGGCCACTGTCCGGGGAGCGGAGGGCGGGGCCGAGGTGAGGGCGTTGGGGAGCGGGAGCGTGGGCACCAGCGTTTTGGCACGGGGAGCCTTGGAAGGCCACCGGGGGCTCGGAAGGCCCTGCCCCTTCTCTCGCCCTGAATGACCCGCAGTGCTCCTAGCGGCCTGGGTGGCGGCGTTGCGGTAGGGTGAGTGTGGCTCTGGGGCTTGAGGTTCCCGATCCCCGGCGAAGCGGCACCAGGACCCTTGGGAGGGGCCCCTGGGTGGCCGACCTAGGGTTAGGGTTAGCACCCGGGAGGCCGGCAGGCGGGATCCGCCCGCTGTGCGTGGAGCGGAGGGGCGGGCCGAGGTGAGGGCGCTGGCGAGCAAGAGCCTGGGCCCAAGCGTTTTGGCACCGGGGGCCTTCGAATGTCTCCGGGGACTCGGCGGGCCCTGCCCATTCTCCTCCCTGAATGACCGGCGGCGCCCCTAGCAGCCCAGGTGGCGGCGGGGCGGCATGTAAGTCCGGGCATAGGGCTCGGGGGCCCCAGTCCACCGCGTTGCGGCGCCAGGCCCCTTGGGAGGGGCCCCTCGGAGGCTGACCTAGGGTGAGGTTTAGCCCCTAGGATGCCGGCAGGCCCTATTCGCCAGCCGTGTGGAGACTGGAGTGGCGGACCGAGGTGAGGGCACTGGTGAGCGGGAGCGTGGGCCCGGGTGTTTTGGCGCGGGGGGCCTTTGAAGGTCGCCGTGTCTTGGAGGGCCCTGCCCGTGCTCCCGCCCTGAATGAACGGCACCACCCCAAGCCCCCGGGTGGCGGCTGGGTGGCAGGGTGAGTCCAGTGCTGAGGCTCGGGGGTCCCCAATCCCCAGCGTTGCGGCGCCAGATCCCTTGGGAGGGGCCCCTCGGGGGTCGATCTAGGGTTGCGGTTAGCCCCCAGGAGGCCGGTGGACCCGATCAGCGGCTGTGCGGCACGCGGAGGGTTGGGCCGAGGTGAGGGCGCTGGCGAGACTGAGCATGAGCCCAAGCGTTTTAGTGCGGGGGCCCTTCGAAGGTCAGTGGGGGCTCGGAGGGACCTGCCCGTTCTCCCGCTCTGAATGACCGGCGGGGCCCCTAGAGGCTCCGGTGCCTGAAGGGCAGCAGGGTGAGACCGGCACTTGGGTTGGGGTCCCCATTCCCGGCGTTGTGGCGCCAGGCCACTTGGGAAGGGCCCCTCCGTGGCCGAACTACAGTTAGGGTTAGCCCCCAGGAGGCCAGCAGGCCCGATACACCGCCTGTGCGTCGAGCGGAGCGTTGGGCCGAGGTGAGGGTGCTGGTGAACATGAGCCCGGGCCCAAGCGTTTTGGTTCGGGGCGCCTTCGAAGGTCGGCGGGGGTTCGAAGGGCCCTGCCCGTTCTCCCACCCTGAATGAATGGCGGCGCCCCTAGCGGCACGTGTGGGGCAGGGCGGCAGGGTGCATCCAGCGCTGGGGCTTGGGGGTTCCCAATCCCCGGCGTTGCGGCGCCAGGCCCCTTAGGAAGCGACCCTCGGGGCCGTCCTAGGGTTAGGGTTAGCGCCCAGGAGGCCGGCAGGCCCGATCCGCCGGCTGTGCGAGGAGTGGAGATGCAGGCCGAGTTGAGGGCGATGGCGAGCGGGAGCTGGGCCCCAGCGTTTTGGCGTCCTGGGCCTTTGAATGTTGCCATGGCTCGGAGGGCCCTGCCCTTTCTCCTGCCCTGAAGAACCAGCAAGGCCCCTAGCGGCTCCGTTGGCAGTGGGGCGGCAGGGTGAATCCCAGGCTGCGGCTCGGGGATCCCCAATCCCCGGCGTTGTGGTGCCAGGCCCCTTGGGAGGGGCTCCTCGTGGGCCGACCCAGGGTTAGAGTTAGCCCCCATAAGGCCGGCAGGCCAGATCCTCTGGCTGGGCGGTGAGAGGTGGGCGGGCCGAGGTAAAGGCGCTGGGGTGCGGGATTGTGGGCCCCTGCATTTTGGGGTGGGAGGCTTCAAATGTCGCCGGTTTCTCCAGGGCCCTGTCAGTTCTCCCGCCCTGAATGACCGGCGGCGCCCCTCGCGGCCCGGGTGGCAGCGTTGTGGGAGGGTGAGTCTGGCTTTGGGGCTTGGGGTTCCAGATCCCTGGCGTAGTGGCACCAAAACCCTTGGGAGGGGCCCCTGGGGGGCCGACCTAGGGTTAGGGTTAGCCCCCAGGAGACCGTCAGGCCCAACCACACACTGTGCGGCGAGCTGAGGTGCGGCCCGAGGTGAAGGCGCTGGGGAGCGGGAGCGTGGGCACCAGCGTTTTGGCACGGGGAGCCTTTGAAGGTCACCGGGGACTCAGAAGGCCCTGCCCTTCTCTCGCCCTCTATGACCCGCGGCGCCCCTAGCGGCCCAGGTGGGGACAGTGCGGCAGGGTGAGTCCGGCTCTGGGGCTCTGAGTTACCAATCCCCAGCATTGCAGAGCCAGGCCGCTTGGGATGTCCCCTCAGGGCCGACCTAGGGTTTTGGTTAGCTGCCAGGAGCCCGGCAGGCCCTATCCACCGGCTCTGAAGCAAGCGGTGGGGTGGGCCTAGGTGAGGGCGCTGGCGAGCAGGATCCTGGGAGCCAACGTTTTTGCGCGGGGAGCCTTCAAAGGTCAGCGTGGGCTCGGAGGGCCCTGCCCGATCTCTTGCCCTGATTGACCGGCGGGGCCTCTAGCGGCTCGGGTGGCTGAAGGGCAGCAGGGTGAGTGCGGCACATGAGCTCGGGGTCCCCATCCCCAGCGTTGCGACGCCAGGCCCCTTGGGAAGTGCCCCTCGGTGGCCGACCTATGGTTAGGGTTAGCCTCCAGGAGCCCCGCAGGCCCGATACACCACCTGTGCGTCGAGCGGAGAGTTGGGCCGAGGTGAGGGTGCTGGTGAACATGAGCCTGGGCCCAAGCGTTTTGGTTCGGTGCACCTTCCAAGGTCGGCAGGGGTTCGGAGGGCCCTGCCAGTTCTCCCACCCTGAATGAATGGCGGCGCCCCTAGCGGCCTGTGTGGGTTGGGGTGGCAGCGTGCATCCGGCGCTGGGGCTTGGGGGCCCCCAATCCCTGGCGTTGCAGCGCCAGGCCCCTTAGGAAGGGACCTTCAGGGGCTGTCCTAGGGTTAGGGTGAGCTCCCAGGAGGCCGGCAGGCCCGAGTCGCTGGCTCTGCGAAGAGCGGAGGTGCGGGCCGAGTTGAGGGTGATGCAGAGCGGGAGCGTGGTCCCCAGCGTTTTGGCGCCCTGGGCCTTCGACTGTTGCCATGGCTCAAAGGGCCCTGCCCGTTCTCCTGCCCTGAAGAACCTACGGTGCCCTTAGCAGCTCCCTTGGCGGTGGAGTGGCAGGGTGAGTCCATGCTGCGGCTCGTGGATCCCCAATCCCCAGCGTTGTGGGGCCAGGCCTCTTGGGAGGGGCTCCTCGTGGGCGGACCTAGGTTTAGAGTTAGCACCCAGGAGGCCAGCAGGCCCAATCCTCTGGCTGGGCGGCGAGAGGTGGGCGGCCCGAGGTAAAGGCGCTGGCGATCGGGAGCGTGGGCCCCTGCATTTTGGCGCAGGAGGCTTCAAATATCGCCGGTTTCTCCAGGGCCCTGTCCCTTCTCCCGCCCTGAATGACGGGCGGCGCCACTAGCGTCCCGGGTGGCGACGTGGCGGCAGGGTGAGTCTGGCTCTGGGTCTTGGGGTCCCTGATCCCCAGTGTAGCGGCACCAGGACCCTTGGGAGGGGCCCCTGGGTGGCTGACCTAGGGTTAGGGTTAGCCCCCAGGAGGCCGGCAGGTGGGATCCGGCCACTGTCCGGGGAGCGGAGGGCGGGGCCGAGGTGAGGGCGTTGGGGAGCGGGAGCGTGGGCACCAGCGTTTTGGCACGGGGAGCCTTGGAAGGCCACCGGGGGCTCGGAAGGCCCTGCCCCTTCTCTCGCCCTGAATGACCCGCAGTGCTCCTAGCGGCCTGGGTGGCGGCGTTGCGGTAGGGTGAGTGTGGCTCTGGGGCTTGAGGTTCCCGATCCCCGGCGAAGCGGCACCAGGACCCTTGGGAGGGGCCCCTGGGTGGCCGACCTAGGGTTAGGGTTAGCACCCGGGAGGCCGGCAGGCGGGATCCGCCCGCTGTGCGTGGAGCGGAGGGGCGGGCCGAGGTGAGGGCGCTGGCGAGCAAGAGCCTGGGCCCAAGCGTTTTGGCACCGGGGGCCTTCGAATGTCTCCGGGGACTCGGCGGGCCCTGCCCATTCTCCTCCCTGAATGACCGGCGGCGCCCCTAGCAGCCCAGGTGGCGGCGGGGCGGCATGTAAGTCCGGGCATAGGGCTCGGGGGCCCCAGTCCACCGCGTTGCGGCGCCAGGCCCCTTGGGAGGGGCCCCTCGGAGGCTGACCTAGGGTGAGGTTTAGCCCCTAGGATGCCGGCAGGCCCTATTCGCCAGCCGTGTGGAGACTGGAGTGGCGGACCGAGGTGAGGGCACTGGTGAGCGGGAGCGTGGGCCCGGGTGTTTTGGCGCGGGGGGCCTTTGAAGGTCGCCGTGTCTTGGAGGGCCCTGCCCGTGCTCCCGCCCTGAATGAACGGCACCACCCCAAGCCCCCGGGTGGCGGCTGGGTGGCAGGGTGAGTCCAGTGCTGAGGCTCGGGGGTCCCCAATCCCCAGCGTTGCGGCGCCAGATCCCTTGGGAGGGGCCCCTCGGGGGTCGATCTAGGGTTGCGGTTAGCCCCCAGGAGGCCGGTGGACCCGATCAGCGGCTGTGCGGCACGCGGAGGGTTGGGCCGAGGTGAGGGCGCTGGCGAGACTGAGCATGAGCCCAAGCGTTTTAGTGCGGGGGCCCTTCGAAGGTCAGTGGGGGCTCGGAGGGACCTGCCCGTTCTCCCGCTCTGAATGACCGGCGGGGCCCCTAGAGGCTCCGGTGCCTGAAGGGCAGCAGGGTGAGACCGGCACTTGGGTTGGGGTCCCCATTCCCGGCGTTGTGGCGCCAGGCCACTTGGGAAGGGCCCCTCCGTGGCCGAACTACAGTTAGGGTTAGCCCCCAGGAGGCCAGCAGGCCCGATACACCGCCTGTGCGTCGAGCGGAGCGTTGGGCCGAGGTGAGGGTGCTGGTGAACATGAGCCCGGGCCCAAGCGTTTTGGTTCGGGGCGCCTTCGAAGGTCGGCGGGGGTTCGAAGGGCCCTGCCCGTTCTCCCACCCTGAATGAATGGCGGCGCCCCTAGCGGCACGTGTGGGGCAGGGCGGCAGGGTGCATCCAGCGCTGGGGCTTGGGGGTTCCCAATCCCCGGCGTTGCGGCGCCAGGCCCCTTAGGAAGCGACCCTCGGGGCCGTCCTAGGGTTAGGGTTAGCGCCCAGGAGGCCGGCAGGCCCGATCCGCCGGCTGTGCGAGGAGTGGAGATGCAGGCCGAGTTGAGGGCGATGGCGAGCGGGAGCTGGGCCCCAGCGTTTTGGCGTCCTGGGCCTTTGAATGTTGCCATGGCTCGGAGGGCCCTGCCCTTTCTCCTGCCCTGAAGAACCAGCAAGGCCCCTAGCGGCTCCGTTGGCAGTGGGGCGGCAGGGTGAATCCCAGGCTGCGGCTCGGGGATCCCCAATCCCCGGCGTTGTGGTGCCAGGCCCCTTGGGAGGGGCTCCTCGTGGGCCGACCCAGGGTTAGAGTTAGCCCCCATAAGGCCGGCAGGCCAGATCCTCTGGCTGGGCGGTGAGAGGTGGGCGGGCCGAGGTAAAGGCGCTGGGGTGCGGGATTGTGGGCCCCTGCATTTTGGGGTGGGAGGCTTCAAATGTCGCCGGTTTCTCCAGGGCCCTGTCAGTTCTCCCGCCCTGAATGACCGGCGGCGCCCCTCGCGGCCCGGGTGGCAGCGTTGTGGGAGGGTGAGTCTGGCTTTGGGGCTTGGGGTTCCAGATCCCTGGCGTAGTGGCACCAAAACCCTTGGGAGGGGCCCCTGGGGGGCCGACCTAGGGTTAGGGTTAGCCCCCAGGAGACCGTCAGGCCCAACCACACACTGTGCGGCGAGCTGAGGTGCGGCCCGAGGTGAAGGCGCTGGGGAGCGGGAGCGTGGGCACCAGCGTTTTGGCACGGGGAGCCTTTGAAGGTCACCGGGGACTCAGAAGGCCCTGCCCTTCTCTCGCCCTCTATGACCCGCGGCGCCCCTAGCGGCCCAGGTGGGGACAGTGCGGCAGGGTGAGTCCGGCTCTGGGGCTCTGAGTTACCAATCCCCAGCATTGCAGAGCCAGGCCGCTTGGGATGTCCCCTCAGGGCCGACCTAGGGTTTTGGTTAGCTGCCAGGAGCCCGGCAGGCCCTATCCACCGGCTCTGAAGCAAGCGGTGGGGTGGGCCTAGGTGAGGGCGCTGGCGAGCAGGATCCTGGGAGCCAACGTTTTTGCGCGGGGAGCCTTCAAAGGTCAGCGTGGGCTCGGAGGGCCCTGCCCGATCTCTTGCCCTGATTGACCGGCGGGGCCTCTAGCGGCTCGGGTGGCTGAAGGGCAGCAGGGTGAGTGCGGCACATGAGCTCGGGGTCCCCATCCCCAGCGTTGCGACGCCAGGCCCCTTGGGAAGTGCCCCTCGGTGGCCGACCTATGGTTAGGGTTAGCCTCCAGGAGCCCCGCAGGCCCGATACACCACCTGTGCGTCGAGCGGAGAGTTGGGCCGAGGTGAGGGTGCTGGTGAACATGAGCCTGGGCCCAAGCGTTTTGGTTCGGTGCGCCTTCCAAGGTCGGCAGGGGTTCGGAGGGCCCTGCCAGTTCTCCCACCCTGAATGAATGGCGGCGCCCCTAGCGGCCTGTGTGGGTTGGGGTGGCAGCGTGCATCCGGCGCTGGGGCTTGGGGGCCCCCAATCCCTGGCGTTGCAGCGCCAGGCCCCTTAGGAAGGGACCTTCAGGGGCTGTCCTAGGGTTAGGGTGAGCTCCCAGGAGGCCGGCAGGCCCGAGTCGCTGGCTCTGCGAAGAGCGGAGGTGCGGGCCGAGTTGAGGGTGATGCAGAGCGGGAGCGTGGTCCCCAGCGTTTTGGCGCCCTGGGCCTTCGACTGTTGCCATGGCTCAAAGGGCCCTGCCCGTTCTCCTGCCCTGAAGAACCTACGGTGCCCTTAGCAGCTCCCTTGGCGGTGGAGTGGCAGGGTGAGTCCATGCTGCGGCTCGTGGATCCCCAATCCCCAGCGTTGTGGGGCCAGGCCTCTTGGGAGGGGCTCCTCGTGGGCGGACCTAGGTTTAGAGTTAGCACCCAGGAGGCCAGCAGGCCCAATCCTCTGGCTGGGCGGCGAGAGGTGGGCGGCCCGAGGTAAAGGCGCTGGCGATCGGGAGCGTGGGCCCCTGCATTTTGGCGCAGGAGGCTTCAAATATCGCCGGTTTCTCCAGGGCCCTGTCCCTTCTCCCGCCCTGAATGACGGGCGGCGCCACTAGCGTCCCGGGTGGCGACGTGGCGGCAGGGTGAGTCTGGCTCTGGGTCTTGGGGTCCCTGATCCCCAGTGTAGCGGCACCAGGACCCTTGGGAGGGGCCCCTGGGTGGCTGACCTAGGGTTAGGGTTAGCCCCCAGGAGGCCGGCAGGTGGGATCCGGCCACTGTCCGGGGAGCGGAGGGCGGGGCCGAGGTGAGGGCGTTGGGGAGCGGGAGCGTGGGCACCAGCGTTTTGGCACGGGGAGCCTTGGAAGGCCACCGGGGGCTCGGAAGGCCCTGCCCCTTCTCTCGCCCTGAATGACCCGCAGTGCTCCTAGCGGCCTGGGTGGCGGCGTTGCGGTAGGGTGAGTGTGGCTCTGGGGCTTGAGGTTCCCGATCCCCGGCGAAGCGGCACCAGGACCCTTGGGAGGGGCCCCTGGGTGGCCGACCTAGGGTTAGGGTTAGCACCCGGGAGGCCGGCAGGCGGGATCCGCCCGCTGTGCGTGGAGCGGAGGGGCGGGCCGAGGTGAGGGCGCTGGCGAGCAAGAGCCTGGGCCCAAGCGTTTTGGCACCGGGGGCCTTCGAATGTCTCCGGGGACTCGGCGGGCCCTGCCCATTCTCCTCCCTGAATGACCGGCGGCGCCCCTAGCAGCCCAGGTGGCGGCGGGGCGGCATGTAAGTCCGGGCATAGGGCTCGGGGGCCCCAGTCCACCGCGTTGCGGCGCCAGGCCCCTTGGGAGGGGCTCCTCGGAGGCTGACCTAGGGTGAGGTTTAGCCCCTAGGATGCCGGCAGGCCCTATTCGCCAGCCGTGTGGAGACTGGAGTGGCGGACCGAGGTGAGGGCACTGGTGAGCGGGAGCGTGGGCCCGGGTGTTTTGGCGCGGGGGGCCTTTGAAGGTCGCCGTGTCTTGGAGGGCCCTGCCCGTGCTCCCGCCCTGAATGAACGGCACCACCCCAAGCCCCCGGGTGGCGGCTGGGTGGCAGGGTGAGTCCAGTGCTGAGGCTCGGGGGTCCCCAATCCCCAGCGTTGCGGCGCCAGATCCCTTGGGAGGGGCCCCTCGGGGGTCGATCTAGGGTTGCGGTTAGCCCCCAGGAGGCCGGTGGACCCGATCAGCGGCTGTGCGGCACGCGGAGGGTTGGGCCGAGGTGAGGGCGCTGGCGAGACTGAGCATGAGCCCAAGCGTTTTAGTGCGGGGGCCCTTCGAAGGTCAGTGGGGGCTCGGAGGGACCTGCCCGTTCTCCCGCTCTGAATGACCGGCGGGGCCCCTAGAGGCTCCGGTGCCTGAAGGGCAGCAGGGTGAGACCGGCACTTGGGTTGGGGTCCCCATTCCCGGCGTTGTGGCGCCAGGCCACTTGGGAAGGGCCCCTCCGTGGCCGAACTACAGTTAGGGTTAGCCCCCAGGAGGCCAGCAGGCCCGATACACCGCCTGTGCGTCGAGCGGAGCGTTGGGCCGAGGTGAGGGTGCTGGTGAACATGAGCCCGGGCCCAAGCGTTTTGGTTCGGGGCGCCTTCGAAGGTCGGCGGGGGTTCGAAGGGCCCTGCCCCTTCTCCCACCCTGAATGAATGGCGGCGCCCCTAGCGGCACGTGTGGGGCAGGGCGGCAGGGTGCATCCAGCGCTGGGGCTTGGGGGTTCCCAATCCCCGGCGTTGCGGCGCCAGGCCCCTTAGGAAGCGACCCTCGGGGCCGTCCTAGGGTTAGGGTTAGCGCCCAGGAGGCCGGCAGGCCCGATCCGCCGGCTGTGCGAGGAGTGGAGATGCAGGCCGAGTTGAGGGCGATGGCGAGCGGGAGCTGGGCCCCAGCGTTTTGGCGTCCTGGGCCTTTGAATGTTGCCATGGCTCGGAGGGCCCTGCCCTTTCTCCTGCCCTGAAGAACCAGCAAGGCCCCTAGCGGCTCCGTTGGCAGTGGGGCGGCAGGGTGAATCCCAGGCTGCGGCTCGGGGATCCCCAATCCCCGGCGTTGTGGTGCCAGGCCCCTTGGGAGGGGCTCCTCGTGGGCCGACCCAGGGTTAGAGTTAGCCCCCATAAGGCCGGCAGGCCAGATCCTCTGGCTGGGCGGTGAGAGGTGGGCGGGCCGAGGTAAAGGCACTGGGGTGCGGGATTGTGGGCCCCTGCATTTTGGGGTGGGAGGCTTCAAATGTCGCCGGTTTCTCCAGGGCCCTGTCAGTTCTCCCGCCCTAAATGACCGGCGGCGCCCCTCGCGGCCCGGGTGGCAGCGTTGTGGGAGGGTGAGTCTGGCTTTGGGGCTTGGGGTTCCAGATCCCTGGCGTAGTGGCACCAAAACCCTTGGGAGGGGCCCCTGGGGGGCCGACCTAGGGTTAGGGTTAGCCCCCAGGAGACCGTCAGGCCCAACCACACACTGTGCGGCGAGCTGAGGTGCGGCCCGAGGTGAAGGCGCTGGGGAGCGGGAGCGTGGGCACCAGCGTTTTGGCACGGGGAGCCTTTGAAGGTCACCGGGGACTCAGAAGGCCCTGCCCTTCTCTCGCCCTCTATGACCCGCGGCGCCCCTAGCGGCCCAGGTGGGGACAGTGCGGCAGGGTGAGTCCGGCTCTGGGGCTCTGAGTTACCAATCCCCAGCATTGCAGAGCCAGGCCGCTTGGGATGTCCCCTCAGGGCCGACCTAGGGTTTTGGTTAGCTGCCAGGAGCCCGGCAGGCCCTATCCACCGGCTCTGAAGCAAGCGGTGGGGTGGGCCTAGGTGAGGGCGCTGGCGAGCAGGATCCTGGGAGCCAACGTTTTTGCGCGGGGAGCCTTCAAAGGTCAGCGTGGGCTCGGAGGGCCCTGCCCGATCTCTTGCCCTGATTGACCGGCGGGGCCTCTAGCGGCTCGGGTGGCTGAAGGGCAGCAGGGTGAGTGCGGCACATGAGCTCGGGGTCCCCATCCCCAGCGTTGCGACGCCAGGCCCCTTGGGAAGTGCCCCTCGGTGGCCGACCTATGGTTAGGGTTAGCCTCCAGGAGCCCCGCAGGCCCGATACACCACCTGTGCGTCGAGCGGAGAGTTGGGCCGAGGTGAGGGTGCTGGTGAACATGAGCCTGGGCCCAAGCGTTTTGGTTCGGTGCGCCTTCCAAGGTCGGCAGGGGTTCGGAGGGCCCTGCCAGTTCTCCCACCCTGAATGAATGGCGGCGCCCCTAGCGGCCTGTGTGGGTTGGGGTGGCAGCGTGCATCCGGCGCTGGGGCTTGGGGGCCCCCAATCCCTGGCGTTGCAGCGCCAGGCCCCTTAGGAAGGGACCTTCAGGGGCTGTCCTAGGGTTAGGGTGAGCTCCCAGGAGGCCGGCAGGCCCGAGTCGCTGGCTCTGCGAAGAGCGGAGGTGCGGGCCGAGTTGAGGGTGATGCAGAGCGGGAGCGTGGTCCCCAGCGTTTTGGCGCCCTGGGCCTTCGACTGTTGCCATGGCTCAAAGGGCCCTGCCCGTTCTCCTGCCCTGAAGAACCTACGGTGCCCTTAGCAGCTCCCTTGGCGGTGGAGTGGCAGGGTGAGTCCATGCTGCGGCTCGTGGATCCCCAATCCCCAGCGTTGTGGGGCCAGGCCTCTTGGGAGGGGCTCCTCGTGGGCGGACCTAGGTTTAGAGTTAGCACCCAGGAGGCCAGCAGGCCCAATCCTCTGGCTGGGCGGCGAGAGGTGGGCGGCCCGAGGTAAAGGCGCTGGCGATCGGGAGCGTGGGCCCCTGCATTTTGGCGCAGGAGGCTTCAAATATCGCCGGTTTCTCCAGGGCCCTGTCCCTTCTCCCGCCCTGAATGACGGGCGGCGCCACTAGCGTCCCGGGTGGCGACGTGGCGGCAGGGTGAGTCTGGCTCTGGGTCTTGGGGTCCCTGATCCCCAGTGTAGCGGCACCAGGACCCTTGGGAGGGGCCCCTGGGTGGCTGACCTAGGGTTAGGGTTAGCCCCCAGGAGGCCGGCAGGTGGGATCCGGCCACTGTCCGGGGAGCGGAGGGCGGGGCCGAGGTGAGGGCGTTGGGGAGCGGGAGCGTGGGCACCAGCGTTTTGGCACGGGGAGCCTTGGAAGGCCACCGGGGGCTCGGAAGGCCCTGCCCCTTCTCTCGCCCTGAATGACCCGCAGTGCTCCTAGCGGCCTGGGTGGCGGCGTTGCGGTAGGGTGAGTGTGGCTCTGGGGCTTGAGGTTCCCGATCCCCGGCGAAGCGGCACCAGGACCCTTGGGAGGGGCCCCTGGGTGGCCGACCTAGGGTTAGGGTTAGCACCCGGGAGGCCGGCAGGCGGGATCCGCCCGCTGTGCGTGGAGCGGAGGGGCGGGCCGAGGTGAGGGCGCTGGCGAGCAAGAGCCTGGGCCCAAGCGTTTTGGCACCGGGGGCCTTCGAATGTCTCCGGGGACTCGGCGGGCCCTGCCCATTCTCCTCCCTGAATGACCGGCGGCGCCCCTAGCAGCCCAGGTGGCGGCGGGGCGGCATGTAAGTCCGGGCATAGGGCTCGGGGGCCCCAGTCCACCGCGTTGCGGCGCCAGGCCCCTTGGGAGGGGCTCCTCGGAGGCTGACCTAGGGTGAGGTTTAGCCCCTAGGATGCCGGCAGGCCCTATTCGCCAGCCGTGTGGAGACTGGAGTGGCGGACCGAGGTGAGGGCACTGGTGAGCGGGAGCGTGGGCCCGGGTGTTTTGGCGCGGGGGGCCTTTGAAGGTCGCCGTGTCTTGGAGGGCCCTGCCCGTGCTCCCGCCCTGAATGAACGGCACCACCCCAAGCCCCCGGGTGGCGGCTGGGTGGCAGGGTGAGTCCAGTGCTGAGGCTCGGGGGTCCCCAATCCCCAGCGTTGCGGCGCCAGATCCCTTGGGAGGGGCCCCTCGGGGGTCGATCTAGGGTTGCGGTTAGCCCCCAGGAGGCCGGTGGACCCGATCAGCGGCTGTGCGGCACGCGGAGGGTTGGGCCGAGGTGAGGGCGCTGGCGAGACTGAGCATGAGCCCAAGCGTTTTAGTGCGGGGGCCCTTCGAAGGTCAGTGGGGGCTCGGAGGGACCTGCCCGTTCTCCCGCTCTGAATGACCGGCGGGGCCCCTAGAGGCTCCGGTGCCTGAAGGGCAGCAGGGTGAGACCGGCACTTGGGTTGGGGTCCCCATTCCCGGCGTTGTGGCGCCAGGCCACTTGGGAAGGGCCCCTCCGTGGCCGAACTACAGTTAGGGTTAGCCCCCAGGAGGCCAGCAGGCCCGATACACCGCCTGTGCGTCGAGCGGAGCGTTGGGCCGAGGTGAGGGTGCTGGTGAACATGAGCCCGGGCCCAAGCGTTTTGGTTCGGGGCGCCTTCGAAGGTCGGCGGGGGTTCGAAGGGCCCTGCCCCTTCTCCCACCCTGAATGAATGGCGGCGCCCCTAGCGGCACGTGTGGGGCAGGGCGGCAGGGTGCATCCAGCGCTGGGGCTTGGGGGTTCCCAATCCCCGGCGTTGCGGCGCCAGGCCCCTTAGGAAGCGACCCTCGGGGCCGTCCTAGGGTTAGGGTTAGCGCCCAGGAGGCCGGCAGGCCCGATCCGCCGGCTGTGCGAGGAGTGGAGATGCAGGCCGAGTTGAGGGCGATGGCGAGCGGGAGCTGGGCCCCAGCGTTTTGGCGTCCTGGGCCTTTGAATGTTGCCATGGCTCGGAGGGCCCTGCCCTTTCTCCTGCCCTGAAGAACCAGCAAGGCCCCTAGCGGCTCCGTTGGCAGTGGGGCGGCAGGGTGAATCCCAGGCTGCGGCTCGGGGATCCCCAATCCCCGGCGTTGTGGTGCCAGGCCCCTTGGGAGGGGCTCCTCGTGGGCCGACCCAGGGTTAGAGTTAGCCCCCATAAGGCCGGCAGGCCAGATCCTCTGGCTGGGCGGTGAGAGGTGGGCGGGCCGAGGTAAAGGCGCTGGGGTGCGGGATTGTGGGCCCCTGCATTTTGGGGTGGGAGGCTTCAAATGTCGCCGGTTTCTCCAGGGCCCTGTCAGTTCTCCCGCCCTGAATGACCGGCGGCGCCCCTCGCGGCCCGGGTGGCAGCGTTGTGGGAGGGTGAGTCTGGCTTTGGGGCTTGGGGTTCCAGATCCCTGGCGTAGTGGCACCAAAACCCTTGGGAGGGGCCCCTGGGGGGCCGACCTAGGGTTAGGGTTAGCCCCCAGGAGACCGTCAGGCCCAACCACACACTGTGCGGCGAGCTGAGGTGCGGCCCGAGGTGAAGGCGCTGGGGAGCGGGAGCGTGGGCACCAGCGTTTTGGCACGGGGAGCCTTTGAAGGTCACCGGGGACTCAGAAGGCCCTGCCCTTCTCTCGCCCTCTATGACCCGCGGCGCCCCTAGCGGCCCAGGTGGGGACAGTGCGGCAGGGTGAGTCCGGCTCTGGGGCTCTGAGTTACCAATCCCCAGCATTGCAGAGCCAGGCCGCTTGGGATGTCCCCTCAGGGCCGACCTAGGGTTTTGGTTAGCTGCCAGGAGCCCGGCAGGCCCTATCCACCGGCTCTGAAGCAAGCGGTGGGGTGGGCCTAGGTGAGGGCGCTGGCGAGCAGGATCCTGGGAGCCAACGTTTTTGCGCGGGGAGCCTTCAAAGGTCAGCGTGGGCTCGGAGGGCCCTGCCCGATCTCTTGCCCTGATTGACCGGCGGGGCCTCTAGCGGCTCGGGTGGCTGAAGGGCAGCAGGGTGAGTGCGGCACATGAGCTCGGGGTCCCCATCCCCAGCGTTGCGACGCCAGGCCCCTTGGGAAGTGCCCCTCGGTGGCCGACCTATGGTTAGGGTTAGCCTCCAGGAGCCCCGCAGGCCCGATACACCACCTGTGCGTCGAGCGGAGAGTTGGGCCGAGGTGAGGGTGCTGGTGAACATGAGCCTGGGCCCAAGCGTTTTGGTTCGGTGCGCCTTCCAAGGTCGGCAGGGGTTCGGAGGGCCCTGCCAGTTCTCCCACCCTGAATGAATGGCGGCGCCCCTAGCGGCCTGTGTGGGTTGGGGTGGCAGCGTGCATCCGGCGCTGGGGCTTGGGGGCCCCCAATCCCTGGCGTTGCAGCGCCAGGCCCCTTAGGAAGGGACCTTCAGGGGCTGTCCTAGGGTTAGGGTGAGCTCCCAGGAGGCCGGCAGGCCCGAGTCGCTGGCTCTGCGAAGAGCGGAGGTGCGGGCCGAGTTGAGGGTGATGCAGAGCGGGAGCGTGGTCCCCAGCGTTTTGGCGCCCTGGGCCTTCGACTGTTGCCATGGCTCAAAGGGCCCTGCCCGTTCTCCTGCCCTGAAGAACCTACGGTGCCCTTAGCAGCTCCCTTGGCGGTGGAGTGGCAGGGTGAGTCCATGCTGCGGCTCGTGGATCCCCAATCCCCAGCGTTGTGGGGCCAGGCCTCTTGGGAGGGGCTCCTCGTGGGCGGACCTAGGTTTAGAGTTAGCACCCAGGAGGCCAGCAGGCCCAATCCTCTGGCTGGGCGGCGAGAGGTGGGCGGCCCGAGGTAAAGGCGCTGGCGATCGGGAGCGTGGGCCCCTGCATTTTGGCGCAGGAGGCTTCAAATATCGCCGGTTTCTCCAGGGCCCTGTCCCTTCTCCCGCCCTGAATGACGGGCGGCGCCACTAGCGTCCCGGGTGGCGACGTGGCGGCAGGGTGAGTCTGGCTCTGGGTCTTGGGGTCCCTGATCCCCAGTGTAGCGGCACCAGGACCCTTGGGAGGGGCCCCTGGGTGGCTGACCTAGGGTTAGGGTTAGCCCCCAGGAGGCCGGCAGGTGGGATCCGGCCACTGTCCGGGGAGCGGAGGGCGGGGCCGAGGTGAGGGCGTTGGGGAGCGGGAGCGTGGGCACCAGCGTTTTGGCACGGGGAGCCTTGGAAGGCCACCGGGGGCTCGGAAGGCCCTGCCCCTTCTCTCGCCCTGAATGACCCGCAGTGCTCCTAGCGGCCTGGGTGGCGGCGTTGCGGTAGGGTGAGTGTGGCTCTGGGGCTTGAGGTTCCCGATCCCCGGCGAAGCGGCACCAGGACCCTTGGGAGGGGCCCCTGGGTGGCCGACCTAGGGTTAGGGTTAGCACCCGGGAGGCCGGCAGGCGGGATCCGCCCGCTGTGCGTGGAGCGGAGGGGCGGGCCGAGGTGAGGGCGCTGGCAAGCAAGAGCCTGGGCCCAAGCGTTTTGGCACCGGGGGCCTTCGAATGTCTCCGGGGACTCGGCGGGCCCTGCCCATTCTCCTCCCTGAATGACCGGCGGCGCCCCTAGCAGCCCAGGTGGCGGCGGGGCGGCATGTAAGTCCGGGCATAGGGCTCGGGGGCCCCAGTCCACCGCGTTGCGGCGCCAGGCCCCTTGGGAGGGGCCCCTCGGAGGCTGACCTAGGGTGAGGTTTAGCCCCTAGGATGCCGGCAGGCCCTATTCGCCAGCCGTGTGGAGACTGGAGTGGCGGACCGAGGTGAGGGCACTGGTGAGCGGGAGCGTGGGCCCGGGTGTTTTGGCGCGGGGGGCCTTTGAAGGTCGCCGTGTCTTGGAGGGCCCTGCCCGTGCTCCCGCCCTGAATGAACGGCACCACCCCAAGCCCCCGGGTGGCGGCTGGGTGGCAGGGTGAGTCCAGTGCTGAGGCTCGGGGGTCCCCAATCCCCAGCGTTGCGGCGCCAGATCCCTTGGGAGGGGCCCCTCGGGGGTCGATCTAGGGTTGCGGTTAGCCCCCAGGAGGCCGGTGGACCCGATCAGCGGCTGTGCGGCACGCGGAGGGTTGGGCCGAGGTGAGGGCGCTGGCGAGACTGAGCATGAGCCCAAGCGTTTTAGTGCGGGGGCCCTTCGAAGGTCAGTGGGGGCTCGGAGGGACCTGCCCGTTCTCCCGCTCTGAATGACCGGTGGGGCCCCTAGAGGCTCCGGTGCCTGAAGGGCAGCAGGGTGAGACCGGCACTTGGGTTGGGGTCCCCATTCCCGGCGTTGTGGCGCCAGGCCACTTGGGAAGGGCCCCTCCGTGGCCGAACTACAGTTAGGGTTAGCCCCCAGGAGGCCAGCAGGCCCGATACACCGCCTGTGCGTCGAGCGGAGCGTTGGGCCGAGGTGAGGGTGCTGGTGAACATGAGCCCGGGCCCAAGCGTTTTGGTTCGGGGCGCCTTCGAGGGTCGGCGGGGGTTCGAAGGGCCCTGCCCCTTCTCCCACCCTGAATGAATGGCGGCGCCCCTAGCGGCACGTGTGGGGCAGGGCGGCAGGGTGCATCCAGCGCTGGGGCTTGGGGGTTCCCAATCCCCGGCGTTGCGGCGCCAGGCCCCTTAGGAAGCGACCCTCGGGGCCGTCCTAGGGTTAGGGTTAGCGCCCAGGAGGCCGGCAGGCCCGATCCGCCGGCTGTGCGAGGAGTGGAGATGCAGGCCGAGTTGAGGGCGATGGCGAGCGGGAGCTGGGCCCCAGCGTTTTGGCGTCCTGGGCCTTTGAATGTTGCCATGGCTCGGAGGGCCCTGCCCTTTCTCCTGCCCTGAAGAACCAGCAAGGCCCCTAGCGGCTCCGTTGGCAGTGGGGCGGCAGGGTGAATCCCAGGCTGCGGCTCGGGGATCCCCAATCCCCGGCGTTGTGGTGCCAGGCCCCTTGGGAGGGGCTCCTCGTGGGCCGACCCAGGGTTAGAGTTAGCCCCCATAAGGCCGGCAGGCCAGATCCTCTGGCTGGGCGGTGAGAGGTGGGCGGGCCGAGGTAAAGGCGCTGGGGTGCGGGATTGTGGGCCCCTGCATTTTGGGGTGGGAGGCTTCAAATGTCGCCGGTTTCTCCAGGGCCCTGTCAGTTCTCCCGCCCTGAATGACCGGCGGCGCCCCTCGCGGCCCGGGTGGCAGCGTTGTGGGAGGGTGAGTCTGGCTTTGGGGCTTGGGGTTCCAGATCCCTGGCGTAGTGGCACCAAAACCCTTGGGAGGGGCCCCTGGGGGGCCGACCTAGGGTTAGGGTTAGCCCCCAGGAGACCGTCAGGCCCAACCACACACTGTGCGGCGAGCTGAGGTGCGGCCCGAGGTGAAGGCGCTGGGGAGCGGGAGCGTGGGCACCAGCGTTTTGGCACGGGGAGCCTTTGAAGGTCACCGGGGACTCAGAAGGCCCTGCCCTTCTCTCGCCCTCTATGACCCGCGGCGCCCCTAGCGGCCCAGGTGGGGACAGTGCGGCAGGGTGAGTCCGGCTCTGGGGCTCTGAGTTACCAATCCCCAGCATTGCAGAGCCAGGCCGCTTGGGATGTCCCCTCAGGGCCGACCTAGGGTTTTGGTTAGCTGCCAGGAGCCCGGCAGGCCCTATCCACCGGCTCTGAAGCAAGCGGTGGGGTGGGCCTAGGTGAGGGCGCTGGCGAGCAGGATCCTGGGAGCCAACGTTTTTGCGCGGGGAGCCTTCAAAGGTCAGCGTGGGCTCGGAGGGCCCTGCCCGATCTCTTGCCCTGATTGACCGGCGGGGCCTCTAGCGGCTCGGGTGGCTGAAGGGCAGCAGGGTGAGTGCGGCACATGAGCTCGGGGTCCCCATCCCCAGCGTTGCGACGCCAGGCCCCTTGGGAAGTGCCCCTCGGTGGCCGACCTATGGTTAGGGTTAGCCTCCAGGAGCCCCGCAGGCCCGATACACCACCTGTGCGTCGAGCGGAGAGTTGGGCCGAGGTGAGGGTGCTGGTGAACATGAGCCTGGGCCCAAGCGTTTTGGTTCGGTGCGCCTTCCAAGGTCGGCAGGGGTTCGGAGGGCCCTGCCAGTTCTCCCACCCTGAATGAATGGCGGCGCCCCTAGCGGCCTGTGTGGGTTGGGGTGGCAGCGTGCATCCGGCGCTGGGGCTTGGGGGCCCCCAATCCCTGGCGTTGCAGCGCCAGGCCCCTTAGGAAGGGACCTTCAGGGGCTGTCCTAGGGTTAGGGTGAGCTCCCAGGAGGCCGGCAGGCCCGAGTCGCTGGCTCTGCGAAGAGCGGAGGTGCGGGCCGAGTTGAGGGTGATGCAGAGCGGGAGCGTGGTCCCCAGCGTTTTGGCGCCCTGGGCCTTCGACTGTTGCCATGGCTCAAAGGGCCCTGCCCGTTCTCCTGCCCTGAAGAACCTACGGTGCCCTTAGCAGCTCCCTTGGCGGTGGAGTGGCAGGGTGAGTCCATGCTGCGGCTCGTGGATCCCCAATCCCCAGCGTTGTGGGGCCAGGCCTCTTGGGAGGGGCTCCTCGTGGGCGGACCTAGGTTTAGAGTTAGCACCCAGGAGGCCAGCAGGCCCAATCCTCTGGCTGGGCGGCGAGAGGTGGGCGGCCCGAGGTAAAGGCGCTGGCGATCGGGAGCGTGGGCCCCTGCATTTTGGCGCAGGAGGCTTCAAATATCGCCGGTTTCTCCAGGGCCCTGTCCCTTCTCCCGCCCTGAATGACGGGCGGCGCCACTAGCGTCCCGGGTGGCGACGTGGCGGCAGGGTGAGTCTGGCTCTGGGTCTTGGGGTCCCTGATCCCCAGTGTAGCGGCACCAGGACCCTTGGGAGGGGCCCCTGGGTGGCTGACCTAGGGTTAGGGTTAGCCCCCAGGAGGCCGGCAGGTGGGATCCGGCCACTGTCCGGGGAGCGGAGGGCGGGGCCGAGGTGAGGGCGTTGGGGAGCGGGAGCGTGGGCACCAGCGTTTTGGCACGGGGAGCCTTGGAAGGCCGCCGGGGGCTCGGAAGGCCCTGCCCCTTCTCTCGCCCTGAATGACCCGCAGTGCTCCTAGCGGCCTGGGTGGCGGCGTTGCGGTAGGGTGAGTGTGGCTCTGGGGCTTGAGGTTCCCGATCCCCGGCGAAGCGGCACCAGGACCCTTGGGAGGGGCCCCTGGGTGGCCGACCTAGGGTTAGGGTTAGCACCCGGGAGGCCGGCAGGCGGGATCCGCCCGCTGTGCGTGGAGCGGAGGGGCGGGCCGAGGTGAGGGCGCTGGCGAGCAAGAGCCTGGGCCCAAGCGTTTTGGCACCGGGGGCCTTCGAATGTCTCCGGGGACTCGGCGGGCCCTGCCCATTCTCCTCCCTGAATGACCGGCGGCGCCCCTAGCAGCCCAGGTGGCGGCGGGGCGGCATGTAAGTCCGGGCATAGGGCTCGGGGGCCCCAGTCCACCGCGTTGCGGCGCCAGGCCCCTTGGGAGGGGCCCCTCGGAGGCTGACCTAGGGTGAGGTTTAGCCCCTAGGATGCCGGCAGGCCCTATTCGCCAGCCGTGTGGAGACTGGAGTGGCGGACCGAGGTGAGGGCACTGGTGAGCGGGAGCGTGGGCCCGGGTGTTTTGGCGCGGGGGGCCTTTGAAGGTCGCCGTGTCTTGGAGGGCCCTGCCCGTGCTCCCGCCCTGAATGAACGGCACCACCCCAAGCCCCCGGGTGGCGGCTGGGTGGCAGGGTGAGTCCAGTGCTGAGGCTCGGGGGTCCCCAATCCCCAGCGTTGCGGCGCCAGATCCCTTGGGAGGGGCCCCTCGGGGGTCGATCTAGGGTTGCGGTTAGCCCCCAGGAGGCCGGTGGACCCGATCAGCGGCTGTGCGGCACGCGGAGGGTTGGGCCGAGGTGAGGGCGCTGGCGAGACTGAGCATGAGCCCAAGCGTTTTAGTGCGGGGGCCCTTCGAAGGTCAGTGGGGGCTCGGAGGGACCTGCCCGTTCTCCCGCTCTGAATGACCGGCGGGGCCCCTAGAGGCTCCGGTGCCTGAAGGGCAGCAGGGTGAGACCGGCACTTGGGTTGGGGTCCCCATTCCCGGCGTTGTGGCGCCAGGCCACTTGGGAAGGGCCCCTCCGTGGCCGAACTACAGTTAGGGTTAGCCCCCAGGAGGCCAGCAGGCCCGATACACCGCCTGTGCGTCGAGCGGAGCGTTGGGCCGAGGTGAGGGTGCTGGTGAACATGAGCCCGGGCCCAAGCGTTTTGGTTCGGGGCGCCTTCGAAGGTCGGCGGGGGTTCGAAGGGCCCTGCCCGTTCTCCCACCCTGAATGAATGGCGGCGCCCCTAGCGGCACGTGTGGGGCAGGGCGGCAGGGTGCATCCAGCGCTGGGGCTTGGGGGTTCCCAATCCCCGGCGTTGCGGCGCCAGGCCCCTTAGGAAGCGACCCTCGGGGCCGTCCTAGGGTTAGGGTTAGCGCCCAGGAGGCCGGCAGGCCCGATCCGCCGGCTGTGCGAGGAGTGGAGATGCAGGCCGAGTTGAGGGCGATGGCGAGCGGGAGCTGGGCCCCAGCGTTTTGGCGTCCTGGGCCTTTGAATGTTGCCATGGCTCGGAGGGCCCTGCCCTTTCTCCTGCCCTGAAGAACCAGCAAGGCCCCTAGCGGCTCCGTTGGCAGTGGGGCGGCAGGGTGAATCCCAGGCTGCGGCTCGGGGATCCCCAATCCCCGGCGTTGTGGTGCCAGGCCCCTTGGGAGGGGCTCCTCGTGGGCCGACCCAGGGTTAGAGTTAGCCCCCATAAGGCCGGCAGGCCAGATCCTCTGGCTGGGCGGTGAGAGGTGGGCGGGCCGAGGTAAAGGCGCTGGGGTGCGGGATTGTGGGCCCCTGCATTTTGGGGTGGGAGGCTTCAAATGTCGCCGGTTTCTCCAGGGCCCTGTCAGTTCTCCCGCCCTGAATGACCGGCGGCGCCCCTCGCGGCCCGGGTGGCAGCGTTGTGGGAGGGTGAGTCTGGCTTTGGGGCTTGGGGTTCCAGATCCCTGGCGTAGTGGCACCAAAACCCTTGGGAGGGGCCCCTGGGGGGCCGACCTAGGGTTAGGGTTAGCCCCCAGGAGACCGTCAGGCCCAACCACACACTGTGCGGCGAGCTGAGGTGCGGCCCGAGGTGAAGGCGCTGGGGAGCGGGAGCGTGGGCACCAGCGTTTTGGCACGGGGAGCCTTTGAAGGTCACCGGGGACTCAGAAGGCCCTGCCCTTCTCTCGCCCTCTATGACCCGCGGCGCCCCTAGCGGCCCAGGTGGGGACAGTGCGGCAGGGTGAGTCCGGCTCTGGGGCTCTGAGTTACCAATCCCCAGCATTGCAGAGCCAGGCCGCTTGGGATGTCCCCTCAGGGCCGACCTAGGGTTTTGGTTAGCTGCCAGGAGCCCGGCAGGCCCTATCCACCGGCTCTGAAGCAAGCGGTGGGGTGGGCCTAGGTGAGGGCGCTGGCGAGCAGGATCCTGGGAGCCAACGTTTTTGCGCGGGGAGCCTTCAAAGGTCAGCGTGGGCTCGGAGGGCCCTGCCCGATCTCTTGCCCTGATTGACCGGCGGGGCCTCTAGCGGCTCAGGTGGCTGAAGGGCAGCAGGGTGAGTGCGGCACATGAGCTCGGGGTCCCCATCCCCAGCGTTGCGACGCCAGGCCCCTTGGGAAGTGCCCCTCGGTGGCCGACCTATGGTTAGGGTTAGCCTCCAGGAGCCCCGCAGGCCCGATACACCACCTGTGCGTCGAGCGGAGAGTTGGGCCGAGGTGAGGGTGCTGGTGAACATGAGCCTGGGCCCAAGCGTTTTGGTTCGGTGCACCTT
This sequence comes from Ursus americanus, assembly GCF_024610735.1. Taxonomy (NCBI): domain Eukaryota; kingdom Metazoa; phylum Chordata; class Mammalia; order Carnivora; family Ursidae; genus Ursus; species Ursus americanus. The sequence goes on along the minus strand of NW_028273761.1, from coordinate 82,761 downwards.
CCAAGGTCGGCAGGGGTTCGGAGGGCCCTGCCAGTTCTCCCACCCTGAATGAATGGCGGCGCCCCTAGCGGCCTGTGTGGGTTGGGGTGGCAGCGTGCATCCGGCGCTGGGGCTTGGGGGCCCCCAATCCCTGGCGTTGCAGCGCCAGGCCCCTTAGGAAGGGACCTTCAGGGGCTGTCCTAGGGTTAGGGTGAGCTCCCAGGAGGCCGGCAGGCCCGAGTCGCTGGCTCTGCGAAGAGCGGAGGTGCGGGCCGAGTTGAGGGTGATGCAGAGCGGGAGCGTGGTCCCCAGCGTTTTGGCGCCCTGGGCCTTCGACTGTTGCCATGGCTCAAAGGGCCCTGCCCGTTCTCCTGCCCTGAAGAACCTACGGTGCCCTTAGCAGCTCCCTTGGCGGTGGAGTGGCAGGGTGAGTCCATGCTGCGGCTCGTGGATCCCCAATCCCCAGCGTTGTGGGGCCAGGCCTCTTGGGAGGGGCTCCTCGTGGGCGGACCTAGGTTTAGAGTTAGCACCCAGGAGGCCAGCAGGCCCAATCCTCTGGCTGGGCGGCGAGAGGTGGGCGGCCCGAGGTAAAGGCGCTGGCGATCGGGAGCGTGGGCCCCTGCATTTTGGCGCAGGAGGCTTCAAATATCGCCGGTTTCTCCAGGGCCCTGTCCCTTCTCCCGCCCTGAATGACGGGCGGCGCCACTAGCGTCCCGGGTGGCGACGTGGCGGCAGGGTGAGTCTGGCTCTGGGTCTTGGGGTCCCTGATCCCCAGTGTAGCGGCACCAGGACCCTTGGGAGGGGCCCCTGGGTGGCTGACCTAGGGTTAGGGTTAGCCCCCAGGAGGCCGGCAGGTGGGATCCGGCCACTGTCCGGGGAGCGGAGGGCGGGGCCGAGGTGAGGGCGTTGGGGAGCGGGAGCGTGGGCACCAGCGTTTTGGCACGGGGAGCCTTGGAAGGCCACCGGGGGCTCGGAAGGCCCTGCCCCTTCTCTCGCCCTGAATGACCCGCAGTGCTCCTAGCGGCCTGGGTGGCGGCGTTGCGGTAGGGTGAGTGTGGCTCTGGGGCTTGAGGTTCCCGATCCCCGGCGAAGCGGCACCAGGACCCTTGGGAGGGGCCCCTGGGTGGCCGACCTAGGGTTAGGGTTAGCACCCGGGAGGCCGGCAGGCGGGATCCGCCCGCTGTGCGTGGAGCGGAGGGGCGGGCCGAGGTGAGGGCGCTGGCGAGCAAGAGCCTGGGCCCAAGCGTTTTGGCACCGGGGGCCTTCGAATGTCTCCGGGGACTCGGCGGGCCCTGCCCATTCTCCTCCCTGAATGACCGGCGGCGCCCCTAGCAGCCCAGGTGGCGGCGGGGCGGCATGTAAGTCCGGGCATAGGGCTCGGGGGCCCCAGTCCACCGCGTTGCGGCGCCAGGCCCCTTGGGAGGGGCTCCTCGGAGGCTGACCTAGGGTGAGGTTTAGCCCCTAGGATGCCGGCAGGCCCTATTCGCCAGCCGTGTGGAGACTGGAGTGGCGGACCGAGGTGAGGGCACTGGTGAGCGGGAGCGTGGGCCCGGGTGTTTTGGCGCGGGGGGCCTTTGAAGGTCGCCGTGTCTTGGAGGGCCCTGCCCGTGCTCCCGCCCTGAATGAACGGCACCACCCCAAGCCCCCGGGTGGCGGCTGGGTGGCAGGGTGAGTCCAGTGCTGAGGCTCGGGGGTCCCCAATCCCCAGCGTTGCGGCGCCAGATCCCTTGGGAGGGGCCCCTCGGGGGTCGATCTAGGGTTGCGGTTAGCCCCCAGGAGGCCGGTAGACCCGATCAGCGGCTGTGCGGCACGCGGAGGGTTGGGCCGAGGTGAGGGCGCTGGCGAGACTGAGCATGAGCCCAAGCGTTTTAGTGCGGGGGCCCTTCGAAGGTCAGTGGGGGCTCGGAGGGACCTGCCCGTTCTCCCGCTCTGAATGACCGGCGGGGCCCCTAGAGGCTCCGGTGCCTGAAGGGCAGCAGGGTAAGACCGGCACTTGGGTTGGGGTCCCCATTCCCGGCGTTGTGGCGCCAGGCCACTTGGGAAGGGCCCCTCCGTGGCCGAACTACAGTTAGGGTTAGCCCCCAGGAGGCCAGCAGGCCCGATACACCGCCTGTGCGTCGAGCGGAGCGTTGGGCCGAGGTGAGGGTGCTGGTGAACATGAGCCCGGGCCCAAGCGTTTTGGTTCGGGGCGCCTTCGAAGGTCGGCGGGGGTTCGAAGGGCCCTGCCCTTTCTCCCACCCTGAATGAATGGCGGCGCCCCTAGCGGCACGTGTGGGGCAGGGCGGCAGGGTGCATCCAGCGCTGGGGCTTGGGGGTTCCCAATCCCCGGCGTTGCGGCGCCAGGCCCCTTAGGAAGCGACCCTCGGGGCCGTCCTAGGGTTAGGGTTAGCGCCCAGGAGGCCGGCAGGCCCGATCCGCCGGCTGTGCGAGGAGTGGAGATGCAGGCCGAGTTGAGGGCGATGGCGAGCGGGAGCTGGGCCCCAGCGTTTTGGCGTCCTGGGCCTTTGAATGTTGCCATGGCTCGGAGGGCCCTGCCCTTTCTCCTGCCCTGAAGAACCAGCAAGGCCCCTAGCGGCTCCGTTGGCAGTGGGGCGGCAGGGTGAATCCCAGGCTGCGGCTCGGGGATCCCCAATCCCCGGCGTTGTGGTGCCAGGCCCCTTGGGAGGGGCTCCTCGTGGGCCGACCCAGGGTTAGAGTTAGCCCCCATAAGGCCGGCAGGCCAGATCCTCTGGCTGGGCGGTGAGAGGTGGGCGGGCCGAGGTAAAGGCGCTGGGGTGCGGGATTGTGGGCCCCTGCATTTTGGGGTGGGAGGCTTCAAATGTCGCCGGTTTCTCCAGGGCCCTGTCAGTTCTCCCGCCCTGAATGACCGGCGGCGCCCCTCGCGGCCCGGGTGGCAGCGTTGTGGGAGGGTGAGTCTGGCTTTGGGGCTTGGGGTTCCAGATCCCTGGCGTAGTGGCACCAAAACCCTTGGGAGGGGCCCCTGGGGGGCCGACCTAGGGTTAGGGTTAGCCCCCAGGAGACCGTCAGGCCCAACCACACACTGTGCGGCGAGCTGAGGTGCGGCCCGAGGTGAAGGCGCTGGGGAGCGGGAGCGTGGGCACCAGCGTTTTGGCACGGGGAGCCTTTGAAGGTCACCGGGGACTCAGAAGGCCCTGCCCTTCTCTCGCCCTCTATGACCCGCGGCGCCCCTAGCGGCCCAGGTGGGGACAGTGCGGCAGGGTGAGTCCGGCTCTGGGGCTCTGAGTTACCAATCCCCAGCATTGCAGAGCCAGGCCGCTTGGGATGTCCCCTCAGGGCCGACCTAGGGTTTTGGTTAGCTGCCAGGAGCCCGGCAGGCCCTATCCACCGGCTCTGAAGCAAGCGGTGGGGTGGGCCTAGGTGAGGGCGCTGGCGAGCAGGATCCTGGGAGCCAACGTTTTTGCGCGGGGAGCCTTCAAAGGTCAGCGTGGGCTCGGAGGGCCCTGCCCGATCTCTTGCCCTGATTGACCGGCGGGGCCTCTAGCGGCTCGGGTGGCTGAAGGGCAGCAGGGTGAGTGCGGCACATGAGCTCGGGGTCCCCATCCCCAGCGTTGCGACGCCAGGCCCCTTGGGAAGTGCCCCTCGGTGGCCGACCTATGGTTAGGGTTAGCCTCCAGGAGCCCCGCAGGCCCGATACACCACCTGTGCGTCGAGCGGAGAGTTGGGCCGAGGTGAGGGTGCTGGTGAACATGAGCCTGGGCCCAAGCGTTTTGGTTCGGTGCGCCTTCCAAGGTCGGCAGGGGTTCGGAGGGCCCTGCCAGTTCTCCCACCCTGAATGAATGGCGGCGCCCCTAGCGGCCTGTGTGGGTTGGGGTGGCAGCGTGCATCCGGCGCTGGGGCTTGGGGGCCCCCAATCCCTGGCGTTGCAGCGCCAGGCCCCTTAGGAAGGGACCTTCAGGGGCTGTCCTAGGGTTAGGGTGAGCTCCCAGGAGGCCGGCAGGCCCGAGTCGCTGGCTCTGCGAAGAGCGGAGGTGCGGGCCGAGTTGAGGGTGATGCAGAGCGGGAGCGTGGTCCCCAGCGTTTTGGCGCCCTGGGCCTTCGACTGTTGCCATGGCTCAAAGGGCCCTGCCCGTTCTCCTGCCCTGAAGAACCTACGGTGCCCTTAGCAGCTCCCTTGGCGGTGGAGTGGCAGGGTGAGTCCATGCTGCGGCTCGTGGATCCCCAATCCCCAGCGTTGTGGGGCCAGGCCTCTTGGGAGGGGCTCCTCGTGGGCGGACCTAGGTTTAGAGTTAGCACCCAGGAGGCCAGCAGGCCCAATCCTCTGGCTGGGCGGCGAGAGGTGGGCGGCCCGAGGTAAAGGCGCTGGCGATCGGGAGCGTGGGCCCCTGCATTTTGGCGCAGGAGGCTTCAAATATCGCCGGTTTCTCCAGGGCCCTGTCCCTTCTCCCGCCCTGAATGACGGGCGGCGCCACTAGCGTCCCGGGTGGCGACGTGGCGGCAGGGTGAGTCTGGCTCTGGGTCTTGGGGTCCCTGATCCCCAGTGTAGCGGCACCAGGACCCTTGGGAGGGGCCCCTGGGTGGCTGACCTAGGGTTAGGGTTAGCCCCCAGGAGGCCGGCAGGTGGGATCCGGCCACTGTCCGGGGAGCGGAGGGCGGGGCCGAGGTGAGGGCGTTGGGGAGCGGGAGCGTGGGCACCAGCGTTTTGGCACGGGGAGCCTTGGAAGGCCACCGGGGGCTCGGAAGGCCCTGCCCCTTCTCTCGCCCTGAATGACCCGCAGTGCTCCTAGCGGCCTGGGTGGCGGCGTTGCGGTAGGGTGAGTGTGGCTCTGGGGCTTGAGGTTCCCGATCCCCGGCGAAGCGGCACCAGGACCCTTGGGAGGGGCCCCTGGGTGGCCGACCTAGGGTTAGGGTTAGCACCCGGGAGGCCGGCAGGCGGGATCCGCCCGCTGTGCGTGGAGCGGAGGGGCGGGCCGAGGTGAGGGCGCTGGCGAGCAAGAGCCTGGGCCCAAGCGTTTTGGCACCGGGGGCCTTCGAATGTCTCCGGGGACTCGGCGGGCCCTGCCCATTCTCCTCCCTGAATGACCGGCGGCGCCCCTAGCAGCCCAGGTGGCGGCGGGGCGGCATGTAAGTCCGGGCATAGGGCTCGGGGGCCCCAGTCCACCGCGTTGCGGCGCCAGGCCCCTTGGGAGGGGCTCCTCGGAGGCTGACCTAGGGTGAGGTTTAGCCCCTAGGATGCCGGCAGGCCCTATTCGCCAGCCGTGTGGAGACTGGAGTGGCGGACCGAGGTGAGGGCACTGGTGAGCGGGAGCGTGGGCCCGGGTGTTTTGGCGCGGGGGGCCTTTGAAGGTCGCCGTGTCTTGGAGGGCCCTGCCCGTGCTCCCGCCCTGAATGAACGGCACCACCCCAAGCCCCCGGGTGGCGGCTGGGTGGCAGGGTGAGTCCAGTGCTGAGGCTCGGGGGTCCCCAATCCCCAGCGTTGCGGCGCCAGATCCCTTGGGAGGGGCCCCTCGGGGGTCGATCTAGGGTTGCGGTTAGCCCCCAGGAGGCCGGTGGACCCGATCAGCGGCTGTGCGGCACGCGGAGGGTTGGGCCGAGGTGAGGGCGCTGGCGAGACTGAGCATGAGCCCAAGCGTTTTAGTGCGGGGGCCCTTCGAAGGTCAGTGGGGGCTCGGAGGGACCTGCCCGTTCTCCCGCTCTGAATGACCGGCGGGGCCCCTAGAGGCTCCGGTGCCTGAAGGGCAGCAGGGTGAGACCGGCACTTGGGTTGGGGTCCCCATTCCCGGCGTTGTGGCGCCAGGCCACTTGGGAAGGGCCCCTCCGTGGCCGAACTACAGTTAGGGTTAGCCCCCAGGAGGCCAGCAGGCCCGATACACCGCCTGTGCGTCGAGCGGAGCGTTGGGCCGAGGTGAGGGTGCTGGTGAACATGAGCCCGGGCCCAAGCGTTTTGGTTCGGGGCGCCTTCGAAGGTCGGCGGGGGTTCGAAGGACCCTGCCCCTTCTCCCACCCTGAATGAATGGCGGCGCCCCTAGCGGCACGTGTGGGGCAGGGCGGCAGGGTGCATCCAGCGCTGGGGCTTGGGGGTTCCCAATCCCCGGCGTTGCGGCGCCAGGCCCCTTAGGAAGCGACCCTCGGGGCCGTCCTAGGGTTAGGGTTAGCGCCCAGGAGGCCGGCAGGCCCGATCCGCCGGCTGTGCGAGGAGTGGAGATGCAGGCCGAGTTGAGGGCGATGGCGAGCGGGAGCTGGGCCCCAGCGTTTTGGCGTCCTGGGCCTTTGAATGTTGCCATGGCTCGGAGGGCCCTGCCCTTTCTCCTGCCCTGAAGAACCAGCAAGGCCCCTAGCGGCTCCGTTGGCAGTGGGGCGGCAGGGTGAATCCCAGGCTGCGGCTCGGGGATCCCCAATCCCCGGCGTTGTGGTGCCAGGCCCCTTGGGAGGGGCTCCTCGTGGGCCGACCCAGGGTTAGAGTTAGCCCCCATAAGGCCGGCAGGCCAGATCCTCTGGCTGGGCGGTGAGAGGTGGGCGGGCCGAGGTAAAGGCGCTGGGGTGCGGGATTGTGGGCCCCTGCATTTTGGGGTGGGAGGCTTCAAATGTCGCCGGTTTCTCCAGGGCCCTGTCAGTTCTCCCGCCCTGAATGACCGGCGGCGCCCCTCGCGGCCCGGGTGGCAGCGTTGTGGGAGGGTGAGTCTGGCTTTGGGGCTTGGGGTTCCAGATCCCTGGCGTAGTGGCACCAAAACCCTTGGGAGGGGCCCCTGGGGGGCCGACCTAGGGTTAGGGTTAGCCCCCAGGAGACCGTCAGGCCCAACCACACACTGTGCGGCGAGCTGAGGTGCGGCCCGAGGTGAAGGCGCTGGGGAGCGGGAGCGTGGGCACCAGCGTTTTGGCACGGGGAGCCTTTGAAGGTCACCGGGGACTCAGAAGGCCCTGCCCTTCTCTCGCCCTCTATGACCCGCGGCGCCCCTAGCGGCCCAGGTGGGGACAGTGCGGCAGGGTGAGTCCGGCTCTGGGGCTCTGAGTTACCAATCCCCAGCATTGCAGAGCCAGGCCGCTTGGGATGTCCCCTCAGGGCCGACCTAGGGTTTTGGTTAGCTGCCAGGAGCCCGGCAGGCCCTATCCACCGGCTCTGAAGCAAGCGGTGGGGTGGGCCTAGGTGAGGGCGCTGGCGAGCAGGATCCTGGGAGCCAACGTTTTTGCGCGGGGAGCCTTCAAAGGTCAGCGTGGGCTCGGAGGGCCCTGCCCGATCTCTTGCCCTGATTGACCGGCGGGGCCTCTAGCGGCTCGGGTGGCTGAAGGGCAGCAGGGTGAGTGCGGCACATGAGCTCGGGGTCCCCATCCCCAGCGTTGCGACGCCAGGCCCCTTGGGAAGTGCCCCTCGGTGGCCGACCTATGGTTAGGGTTAGCCTCCAGGAGCCCCGCAGGCCCGATACACCACCTGTGCGTCGAGCGGAGAGTTGGGCCGAGGTGAGGGTGCTGGTGAACATGAGCCTGGGCCCAAGCGTTTTGGTTCGGTGCGCCTTCCAAGGTCGGCAGGGGTTCGGAGGGCCCTGCCAGTTCTCCCACCCTGAATGAATGGCGGCGCCCCTAGCGGCCTGTGTGGGTTGGGGTGGCAGCGTGCATCCGGCGCTGGGGCTTGGGGGCCCCCAATCCCTGGCGTTGCAGCGCCAGGCCCCTTAGGAAGGGACCTTCAGGGGCTGTCCTAGGGTTAGGGTGAGCTCCCAGGAGGCCGGCAGGCCCGAGTCGCTGGCTCTGCGAAGAGCGGAGGTGCGGGCCGAGTTGAGGGTGATGCAGAGCGGGAGCGTGGTCCCCAGCGTTTTGGCGCCCTGGGCCTTCGACTGTTGCCATGGCTCAAAGGGCCCTGCCCGTTCTCCTGCCCTGAAGAACCTACGGTGCCCTTAGCAGCTCCCTTGGCGGTGGAGTGGCAGGGTGAGTCCATGCTGCGGCTCGTGGATCCCCAATCCCCAGCGTTGTGGGGCCAGGCCTCTTGGGAGGGGCTCCTCGTGGGCGGACCTAGGTTTAGAGTTAGCACCCAGGAGGCCAGCAGGCCCAATCCTCTGGCTGGGCGGCGAGAGGTGGGCGGCCCGAGGTAAAGGCGCTGGCGATCGGGAGCGTGGGCCCCTGCATTTTGGCGCAGGAGGCTTCAAATATCGCCGGTTTCTCCAGGGCCCTGTCCCTTCTCCCGCCCTGAATGACGGGCGGCGCCACTAGCGTCCCGGGTGGCGACGTGGCGGCAGGGTGAGTCTGGCTCTGGGTCTTGGGGTCCCTGATCCCCAGTGTAGCGGCACCAGGACCCTTGGGAGGGGCCCCTGGGTGGCTGACCTAGGGTTAGGGTTAGCCCCCAGGAGGCCGGCAGGTGGGATCCGGCCACTGTCCGGGGAGCGGAGGGCGGGGCCGAGGTGAGGGCGTTGGGGAGCGGGAGCGTGGGCACCAGCGTTTTGGCACGGGGAGCCTTGGAAGGCCACCGGGGGCTCGGAAGGCCCTGCCCCTTCTCTCGCCCTGAATGACCCGCAGTGCTCCTAGCGGCCTGGGTGGTGGCGTTGCGGTAGGGTGAGTGTGGCTCTGGGGCTTGAGGTTCCCGATCCCCGGTGAAGCGGCACCAGGACCCTTGGGAGGGGCCCCTGGGTGGCCGACCTAGGGTTAGGGTTAGCACCCGGGAGGCCGGCAGGCGGGATCCGCCCGCTGTGCGTGGAGCGGAGGGGCGGGCCGAGGTGAGGGCGCTGGCGAGCAAGAGCCTGGGCCCAAGCGTTTTGGCACCGGGGGCCTTCGAATGTCTCCGGGGACTCGGCGGGCCCTGCCCATTCTCCTCCCTGAATGACCGGCGGCGCCCCTAGCAGCCCAGGTGGCGGCGGGGCGGCATGTAAGTCCGGGCATAGGGCTCGGGGCCCCAGCCCACCGCGTTGCGGCGCCAGGCCCCTTGGGAGGGGCTCCTCGGAGGCTGACCTAGGGTGAGGTTTAGCCTCTAGGATGCCGGCAGGCCCTATTCGCCAGCCGTGTGGAGACTGGAGTGGCGGACCGAGGTGAGGGCACTGGTGAGCGGGAGCGTGGGCCCGGGTGTTTTGGCGCGGGGGGCCTTTGAAGGTCGCCGTGTCTTGGAGGGCCCTGCCCGTGCTCCCGCCCTGAATGAACGGCACCACCCCAAGCCCCCGGGTGGCGGCTGGGTGGCAGGGTGAGTCCAGTGCTGAGGCTCGGGGGTCCCCAATCCCCAGCGTTGCGGCGCCAGATCCCTTGGGAGGGGCCCCTCGGGGGTCGATCTAGGGTTGCGGTTAGCCCCCAGGAGGCCGGTGGACCCGATCAGCGGCTGTGCGGCACGCGGAGGGTTGGGCCGAGGTGAGGGCGCTGGCGAGACTGAGCATGAGCCCAAGCGTTTTAGTGCGGGGGCCCTTCGAAGGTCAGTGGGGGCTCGGAGGGACCTGCCCGTTCTCCCGCTCTGAATGACCGGCGGGGCCCCTAGAGGCTCCGGTGCCTGAAGGGCAGCAGGGTGAGACCGGCACTTGGGTTGGGGTCCCCATTCCCGGCGTTGTGGCGCCAGGCCACTTGGGAAGGGCCCCTCCGTGGCCGAACTACAGTTAGGGTTAGCCCCCAGGAGGCCAGCAGGCCCGATACACCGCCTGTGCGTCGAGCGGAGCGTTGGGCCGAGGTGAGGGTGCTGGTGAACATGAGCCCGGGCCCAAGCGTTTTGGTTCGGGGCGCCTTCGAAGGTCGGCGGGGGTTCGAAGGGCCCTGCCCCTTCTCCCACCCTGAATGAATGGCGGCGCCCCTAGCGGCACGTGTGGGGCAGGGCGGCAGGGTGCATCCAGCGCTGGGGCTTGGGGGTTCCCAATCCCCGGCGTTGCGGCGCCAGGCCCCTTAGGAAGCGACCCTCGGGGCCGTCCTAGGGTTAGGGTTAGCGCCCAGGAGGCCGGCAGGCCCGATCCGCCGGCTGTGCGAGGAGTGGAGATGCAGGCCGAGTTGAGGGCGATGGCGAGCGGGAGCTGGGCCCCAGCGTTTTGGCGTCCTGGGCCTTTGAATGTTGCCATGGCTCGGAGGGCCCTGCCCTTTCTCCTGCCCTGAAGAACCAGCAAGGCCCCTAGCGGCTCCGTTGGCAGTGGGGCGGCAGGGTGAATCCCAGGCTGCGGCTCGGGGATCCCCAATCCCCGGCGTTGTGGTGCCAGGCCCCTTGGGAGGGGCTCCTCGTGGGCCGACCCAGGGTTAGAGTTAGCCCCCATAAGGCCGGCAGGCCAGATCCTCTGGCTGGGCGGTGAGAGGTGGGCGGGCCGAGGTAAAGGCGCTGGGGTGCGGGATTGTGGGCCCCTGCATTTTGGGGTGGGAGGCTTCAAATGTCGCCGGTTTCTCCAGGGCCCTGTCAGTTCTCCCGCCCTGAATGACCGGCGGCGCCCCTCGCGGCCCGGGTGGCAGCGTTGTGGGAGGGTGAGTCTGGCTTTGGGGCTTGGGGTTCCAGATCCCTGGCGTAGTGGCACCAAAACCCTTGGGAGGGGCCCCTGGGGGGCCGACCTAGGGTTAGGGTTAGCCCCCAGGAGACCGTCAGGCCCAACCACACACTGTGCGGCGAGCTGAGGTGCGGCCCGAGGTGAAGGCGCTGGGGAGCGGGAGCGTGGGCACCAGCGTTTTGGCACGGGGAGCCTTTGAAGGTCACCGGGGACTCAGAAGGCCCTGCCCTTCTCTCGCCCTCTATGACCCGCGGCGCCCCTAGCGGCCCAGGTGGGGACAGTGCGGCAGGGTGAGTCCGGCTCTGGGGCTCTGAGTTACCAATCCCCAGCATTGCAGAGCCAGGCCGCTTGGGATGTCCCCTCAGGGCCGACCTAGGGTTTTGGTTAGCTGCCAGGAGCCCGGCAGGCCCTATCCACCGGCTCTGAAGCAAGCGGTGGGGTGGGCCTAGGTGAGGGCGCTGGCGAGCAGGATCCTGGGAGCCAACGTTTTTGCGCGGGGAGCCTTCAAAGGTCAGCGTGGGCTCGGAGGGCCCTGCCCGATCTCTTGCCCTGATTGACCGGCGGGGCCTCTAGCGGCTCGGGTGGCTGAAGGGCAGCAGGGTGAGTGCGGCACATGAGCTCGGGGTCCCCATCCCCAGCGTTGCGACGCCAGGCCCCTTGGGAAGTGCCCCTCGGTGGCCGACCTATGGTTAGGGTTAGCCTCCAGGAGCCCCGCAGGCCCGATACACCACCTGTGCGTCGAGCGGAGAGTTGGGCCGAGGTGAGGGTGCTGGTGAACATGAGCCTGGGCCCAAGCGTTTTGGTTCGGTGCGCCTTCCAAGGTCGGCAGGGGTTCGGAGGGCCCTGCCAGTTCTCCCACCCTGAATGAATGGCGGCGCCCCTAGCGGCCTGTGTGGGTTGGGGTGGCAGCGTGCATCCGGCGCTGGGGCTTGGGGGCCCCCAATCCCTGGCGTTGCAGCGCCAGGCCCCTTAGGAAGGGACCTTCAGGGGCTGTCCTAGGGTTAGGGTGAGCTCCCAGGAGGCCGGCAGGCCCGAGTCGCTGGCTCTGCGAAGAGCGGAGGTGCGGGCCGAGTTGAGGGTGATGCAGAGCGGGAGCGTGGTCCCCAGCGTTTTGGCGCCCTGGGCCTTCGACTGTTGCCATGGCTCAAAGGGCCCTGCCCGTTCTCCTGCCCTGAAGAACCTACGGTGCCCTTAGCAGCTCCCTTGGCGGTGGAGTGGCAGGGTGAGTCCATGCTGCGGCTCGTGGATCCCCAATCCCCAGCGTTGTGGGGCCAGGCCTCTTGGGAGGGGCTCCTCGTGGGCGGACCTAGGTTTAGAGTTAGCACCCAGGAGGCCAGCAGGCCCAATCCTCTGGCTGGGCGGCGAGAGGTGGGCGGCCCGAGGTAAAGGCGCTGGCGATCGGGAGCGTGGGCCCCTGCATTTTGGCGCAGGAGGCTTCAAATATCGCCGGTTTCTCCAGGGCCCTGTCCCTTCTCCCGCCCTGAATGACGGGCGGCGCCACTAGCGTCCCGGGTGGCGACGTGGCGGCAGGGTGAGTCTGGCTCTGGGTCTTGGGGTCCCTGATCCCCAGTGTAGCGGCACCAGGACCCTTGGGAGGGGCCCCTGGGTGGCTGACCTAGGGTTAGGGTTAGCCCCCAGGAGGCCGGCAGGTGGGATCCGGCCACTGTCCGGGGAGCGGAGGGCGGGGCCGAGGTGAGGGCGTTGGGGAGCGGGAGCGTGGGCACCAGCGTTTTGGCACGGGGAGCCTTGGAAGGCCACCGGGGGCTCGGAAGGCCCTGCCCCTTCTCTCGCCCTGAATGACCCGCAGTGCTCCTAGCGGCCTGGGTGGTGGCGTTGCGGTAGGGTGAGTGTGGCTCTGGGGCTTGAGGTTCCCGATCCCCGGTGAAGCGGCACCAGGACCCTTGGGAGGGGCCCCTGGGTGGCCGACCTAGGGTTAGGGTTAGCACCCGGGAGGCCGGCAGGCGGGATCCGCCCGCTGTGCGTGGAGCGGAGGGGCGGGCCGAGGTGAGGGCGCTGGCGAGCAAGAGCCTGGGCCCAAGCGTTTTGGCACCGGGGGCCTTCGAATGTCTCCGGGGACTCGGCGGGCCCTGCCCATTCTCCTCCCTGAATGACCGGCGGCGCCCCTAGCAGCCCAGGTGGCGGCGGGGCGGCATGTAAGTCCGGGCATAGGGCTCGGGGGCCCCAGCCCACCGCGTTGCGGCGCCAGGCCCCTTGGGAAGGGCTCCTCGGAGGCTGACCTAGGGTGAGGTTTAGCCTCTAGGATGCCGGCAGGCCCTATTCGCCAGCCGTGTGGAGACTGGAGTGGCGGACCGAGGTGAGGGCACTGGTGAGCGGGAGCGTGGGCCCGGGTGTTTTGGCGCGGGGGGCCTTTGAAGGTCGCCGTGTCTTGGAGGGCCCTGCCCGTGCTCCCGCCCTGAATGAACGGCACCACCCCAAGCCCCCGGGTGGCGGCTGGGTGGCAGGGTGAGTCCAGTGCTGAGGCTCGGGGGTCCCCAATCCCCAGCGTTGCGGCGCCAGATCCCTTGGGAGGGGCCCCTCGGGGGTCGATCTAGGGTTGCGGTTAGCCCCCAGGAGGCCGGTGGACCCGATCAGCGGCTGTGCGGCACGCGGAGGGTTGGGCCGAGGTGAGGGCGCTGGCGAGACTGAGCATGAGCCCAAGCGTTTTAGTGCGGGGGCCCTTCGAAGGTCAGTGGGGGCTCGGAGGGACCTGCCCGTTCTCCCGCTCTGAATGACCGGCGGGGCCCCTAGAGGCTCCGGTGCCTGAAGGGCAGCAGGGTGAGACCGGCACTTGGGTTGGGGTCCCCATTCCCGGCGTTGTGGCGCCAGGCCACTTGGGAAGGGCCCCTCCGTGGCCGAACTACAGTTAGGGTTAGCCCCCAGGAGGCCAGCAGGCCCGATACACCGCCTGTGCGTCGAGCGGAGCGTTGGGCCGAGGTGAGGGTGCTGGTGAACATGAGCCCGGGCCCAAGCGTTTTGGTTCGGGGCGCCTTCGAAGGTCGGCGGGGGTTCGAAGGGCCCTGCCCCTTCTCCCACCCTGAATGAATGGCGGCGCCCCTAGCGGCACGTGTGGGGCAGGGCGGCAGGGTGCATCCAGCGCTGGGGCTTGGGGGTTCCCAATCCCCGGCGTTGCGGCGCCAGGCCCCTTAGGAAGCGACCCTCGGGGCCGTCCTAGGGTTAGGGTTAGCGCCCAGGAGGCCGGCAGGCCCGATCCGCCGGCTGTGCGAGGAGTGGAGATGCAGGCCGAGTTGAGGGCGATGGCGAGCGGGAGCTGGGCCCCAGCGTTTTGGCGTCCTGGGCCTTTGAATGTTGCCATGGCTCGGAGGGCCCTGCCCTTTCTCCTGCCCTGAAGAACCAGCAAGGCCCCTAGCGGCTCCGTTGGCAGTGGGGCGGCAGGGTGAATCCCAGGCTGCGGCTCGGGGATCCCCAATCCCCGGCGTTGTGGTGCCAGGCCCCTTGGGAGGGGCTCCTCGTGGGCCGACCCAGGGTTAGAGTTAGCCCCCATAAGGCCGGCAGGCCAGATCCTCTGGCTGGGCGGTGAGAGGTGGGCGGGCCGAGGTAAAGGCGCTGGGGTGCGGGATTGTGGGCCCCTGCATTTTGGGGTGGGAGGCTTCAAATGTCGCCGGTTTCTCCAGGGCCCTGTCAGTTCTCCCGCCCTGAATGACCGGCGGCGCCCCTCGCGGCCCGGGTGGCAGCGTTGTGGGAGGGTGAGTCTGGCTTTGGGGCTTGGGGTTCCAGATCCCTGGCGTAGTGGCACCAAAACCCTTGGGAGGGGCCCCTGGGGGGCCGACCTAGGGTTAGGGTTAGCCCCCAGGAGACCGTCAGGCCCAACCACACACTGTGCGGCGAGCTGAGGTGCGGCCCGAGGTGAAGGCGCTGGGGAGCGGGAGCGTGGGCACCAGCGTTTTGGCACGGGGAGCCTTTGAAGGTCACCGGGGACTCAGAAGGCCCTGCCCTTCTCTCGCCCTCTATGACCCGCGGCGCCCCTAGCGGCCCAGGTGGGGACAGTGCGGCAGGGTGAGTCCGGCTCTGGGGCTCTGAGTTACCAATCCCCAGCATTGCAGAGCCAGGCCGCTTGGGATGTCCCCTCAGGGCCGACCTAGGGTTTTGGTTAGCTGCCAGGAGCCCGGCAGGCCCTATCCACCGGCTCTGAAGCAAGCGGTGGGGTGGGCCTAGGTGAGGGCGCTGGCGAGCAGGATCCTGGGAGCCAACGTTTTTGCGCGGGGAGCCTTCAAAGGTCAGCGTGGGCTCGGAGGGCCCTGCCCGATCTCTTGCCCTGATTGACCGGCGGGGCCTCTAGCGGCTCGGGTGGCTGAAGGGCAGCAGGGTGAGTGCGGCACATGAGCTCGGGGTCCCCATCCCCAGCGTTGCGACGCCAGGCCCCTTGGGAAGTGCCCCTCGGTGGCCGACCTATGGTTAGGGTTAGCCTCCAGGAGCCCCGCAGGCCCGATACACCACCTGTGCGTCGAGCGGAGAGTTGGGCCGAGGTGAGGGTGCTGGTGAACATGAGCCTGGGCCCAAGCGTTTTGGTTCGGTGCGCCTTCCAAGGTCGGCAGGGGTTCGGAGGGCCCTGCCAGTTCTCCCACCCTGAATGAATGGCGGCGCCCCTAGCGGCCTGTGTGGGTTGGGGTGGCAGCGTGCATCCGGCGCTGGGGCTTGGGGGCCCCCAATCCCTGGCGTTGCGGCGCCAGGCCCCTTAGGAAGGGACCTTCAGGGGCTGTCCTAGGGTTAGGGTGAGCTCCCAGGAGGCCGGCAGGCCCGAGTCGCTGGCTCTGCGAAGAGCGGAGGTGCGGGCCGAGTTGAGGGTGATGCAGAGCGGGAGCGTGGTCCCCAGCGTTTTGGCGCCCTGGGCCTTCGACTGTTGCCATGGCTCAAAGGGCCCTGCCCGTTCTCCTGCCCTGAAGAACCTACGGTGCCCTTAGCAGCTCCCTTGGCGGTGGAGTGGCAGGGTGAGTCCATGCTGCGGCTCGTGGATCCCCAATCCCCAGCGTTGTGGGGCCAGGCCTCTTGGGAGGGGCTCCTCGTGGGCGGACCTAGGTTTAGAGTTAGCACCCAGGAGGCCAGCAGGCCCAATCCTCTGGCTGGGCGGCGAGAGGTGGGCGGCCCGAGGTAAAGGCGCTGGCGATCGGGAGCGTGGGCCCCTGCATTTTGGCGCAGGAGGCTTCAAATATCGCCGGTTTCTCCAGGGCCCTGTCCCTTCTCCCGCCCTGAATGACGGGCGGCGCCACTAGCGTCCCGGGTGGCGACGTGGCGGCAGGGTGAGTCTGGCTCTGGGTCTTGGGGTCCCTGATCCCCAGTGTAGCGGCACCAGGACCCTTGGGAGGGGCCCCTGGGTGGCTGACCTAGGGTTAGGGTTAGCCCCCAGGAGGCCGGCAGGTGGGATCCGGCCACTGTCCGGGGAGCGGAGGGCGGGGCCGAGGTGAGGGCGTTGGGGAGCGGGAGCGTGGGCACCAGCGTTTTGGCACGGGGAGCCTTGGAAGGCCACCGGGGGCTCGGAAGGCCCTGCCCCTTCTCTCGCCCTGAATGACCCGCAGTGCTCCTAGCGGCCTGGGTGGCGGCGTTGCGGTAGGGTGAGTGTGGCTCTGGGGCTTGAGGTTCCCGATCCCCGGCGAAGCGGCACCAGGACCCTTGGGAGGGGCCCCTGGGTGGCCGACCTAGGGTTAGGGTTAGCACCCGGGAGGCCGGCAGGCGGGATCCGCCCGCTGTGCGTGGAGCGGAGGGGCGGGCCGAGGTGAGGGCGCTGGCGAGCAAGAGCCTGGGCCCAAGCGTTTTGGCACCGGGGGCCTTTGAATGTCTCCGGGGACTCGGCGGGCCCTGCCCATTCTCCTCCCTGAATGACCGGCGGCGCCCCTAGCAGCCCAGGTGGCGGCGGGGCGGCATGTAAGTCCGGGCATAGGGCTCGGGGGCCCCAGTCCACCGCGTTGCGGCGCCAGGCCCCTTGGGAGGGGCCCCTCGGAGGCTGACCTAGGGTGAGGTTTAGCCCCTAGGATGCCGGCAGGCCCTATTCGCCAGCCGTGTGGAGACTGGAGTGGCGGACCGAGGTGAGGGCACTGGTGAGCGGGAGCGTGGGCCCGGGTGTTTTGGCGCGGGGGGCCTTTGAAGGTCGCCGTGTCTTGGAGGGCCCTGCCCGTGCTCCCGCCCTGAATGAACGGCACCACCCCAAGCCCCCGGGTGGCGGCTGGGTGGCAGGGTGAGTCCAGTGCTGAGGCTCGGGGGTCCCCAATCCCCAGCGTTGCGGCGCCAGATCCCTTGGGAGGGGCCCCTCGGGGGTCGATCTAGGGTTGCGGTTAGCCCCCAGGAGGCCGGTGGACCCGATCAGCGGCTGTGCGGCACGCGGAGGGTTGGGCCGAGGTGAGGGCGCTGGCGAGACTGAGCATGAGCCCAAGCGTTTTAGTGCGGGGGCCCTTCGAAGGTCAGTGGGGGCTCGGAGGGACCTGCCCGTTCTCCCGCTCTGAATGACCGGCGGGGCCCCTAGAGGCTCCGGTGCCTGAAGGGCAGCAGGGTGAGACCGGCACTTGGGTTGGGGTCCCCATTCCCGGCGTTGTGGCGCCAGGCCACTTGGGAAGGGCCCCTCCGTGGCCGAACTACAGTTAGGGTTAGCCCCCAGGAGGCCAGCAGGCCCGATACACCGCCTGTGCGTCGAGCGGAGCGTTGGGCCGAGGTGAGGGTGCTGGTGAACATGAGCCCGGGCCCAAGCGTTTTGGTTCGGGGCGCCTTCGAAGGTCGGCGGGGGTTCGAAGGGCCCTGCCCGTTCTCCCACCCTGAATGAATGGCGGCGCCCCTAGCGGCACGTGTGGGGCAGGGCGGCAGGGTGCATCCAGCGCTGGGGCTTGGGGGTTCCCAATCCCCGGCGTTGCGGCGCCAGGCCCCTTAGGAAGCGACCCTCGGGGCCGTCCTAGGGTTAGGGTTAGCGCCCAGGAGGCCGGCAGGCCCGATCCGCCGGCTGTGCGAGGAGTGGAGATGCAGGCCGAGTTGAGGGCGATGGCGAGCGGGAGCTGGGCCCCAGCGTTTTGGCGTCCTGGGCCTTTGAATGTTGCCATGGCTCGGAGGGCCCTGCCCTTTCTCCTGCCCTGAAGAACCAGCAAGGCCCCTAGCGGCTCCGTTGGCAGTGGGGCGGCAGGGTGAATCCCAGGCTGCGGCTCGGGGATCCCCAATCCCCGGCGTTGTGGTGCCAGGCCCCTTGGGAGGGGCTCCTCGTGGGCCGACCCAGGGTTAGAGTTAGCCCCCATAAGGCCGGCAGGCCAGATCCTCTGGCTGGGCGGTGAGAGGTGGGCGGGCCGAGGTAAAGGCGCTGGGGTGCGGGATTGTGGGCCCCTGCATTTTGGGGTGGGAGGCTTCAAATGTCGCCGGTTTCTCCAGGGCCCTGTCAGTTCTCCCGCCCTGAATGACCGGCGGCGCCCCTCGCGGCCCGGGTGGCAGCGTTGTGGGAGGGTGAGTCTGGCTTTGGGGCTTGGGGTTCCAGATCCCTGGCGTAGTGGCACCAAAACCCTTGGGAGGGGCCCCTGGGGGGCCGACCTAGGGTTAGGGTTAGCCCCCAGGAGACCGTCAGGCCCAACCACACACTGTGCGGCGAGCTGAGGTGCGGCCCGAGGTGAAGGCGCTGGGGAGCGGGAGCGTGGGCACCAGCGTTTTGGCACGGGGAGCCTTTGAAGGTCACCGGGGACTCAGAAGGCCCTGCCCTTCTCTCGCCCTCTATGACCCGCGGCGCCCCTAGCGGCCCAGGTGGGGACAGTGCGGCAGGGTGAGTCCGGCTCTGGGGCTCTGAGTTACCAATCCCCAGCATTGCAGAGCCAGGCCGCTTGGGATGTCCCCTCAGGGCCGACCTAGGGTTTTGGTTAGCTGCCAGGAGCCCGGCAGGCCCTATCCACCGGCTCTGAAGCAAGCGGTGGGGTGGGCCTAGGTGAGGGCGCTGGCGAGCAGGATCCTGGGAGCCAACGTTTTTGCGCGGGGAGCCTTCAAAGGTCAGCGTGGGCTCGGAGGGCCCTGCCCGATCTCTTGCCCTGATTGACCGGCGGGGCCTCTAGCGGCTCGGGTGGCTGAAGGGCAGCAGGGTGAGTGCGGCACATGAGCTCGGGGTCCCCATCCCCAGCGTTGCGACGCCAGGCCCCTTGGGAAGTGCCCCTCGGTGGCCGACCTATGGTTAGGGTTAGCCTCCAGGAGCCCCGCAGGCCCGATACACCACCTGTGCGTCGAGCGGAGAGTTGGGCCGAGGTGAGGGTGCTGGTGAACATGAGCCTGGGCCCAAGCGTTTTGGTTCGGTGCGCCTTCCAAGGTCGGCAGGGGTTCGGAGGGCCCTGCCAGTTCTCCCACCCTGAATGAATGGCGGCGCCCCTAGCGGCCTGTGTGGGTTGGGGTGGCAGCGTGCATCCGGCGCTGGGGCTTGGGGGCCCCCAATCCCTGGCGTTGCAGCGCCAGGCCCCTTAGGAAGGGACCTTCAGGGGCTGTCCTAGGGTTAGGGTGAGCTCCCAGGAGGCCGGCAGGCCCGAGTCGCTGGCTCTGCGAAGAGCGGAGGTGCGGGCCGAGTTGAGGGTGATGCAGAGCGGGAGCGTGGTCCCCAGCGTTTTGGCGCCCTGGGCCTTCGACTGTTGCCATGGCTCAAAGGGCCCTGCCCGTTCTCCTGCCCTGAAGAACCTACGGTGCCCTTAGCAGCTCCCTTGGCGGTGGAGTGGCAGGGTGAGTCCATGCTGCGGCTCGTGGATCCCCAATCCCCAGCGTTGTGGGGCCAGGCCTCTTGGGAGGGGCTCCTCGTGGGCGGACCTAGGTTTAGAGTTAGCACCCAGGAGGCCAGCAGGCCCAATCCTCTGGCTGGGCGGCGAGAGGTGGGCGGCCCGAGGTAAAGGCGCTGGCGATCGGGAGCGTGGGCCCCTGCATTTTGGCGCAGGAGGCTTCAAATATCGCCGGTTTCTCCAGGGCCCTGTCCCTTCTCCCGCCCTGAATGACGGGCGGCGCCACTAGCGTCCCGGGTGGCGACGTGGCGGCAGGGTGAGTCTGGCTCTGGGTCTTGGGGTCCCTGATCCCCAGTGTAGCGGCACCAGGACCCTTGGGAGGGGCCCCTGGGTGGCTGACCTAGGGTTAGGGTTAGCCCCCAGGAGGCCGGCAGGTGGGATCCGGCCACTGTCCGGGGAGCGGAGGGCGGGGCCGAGGTGAGGGCGTTGGGGAGCGGGAGCGTGGGCACCAGCGTTTTGGCACGGGGAGCCTTGGAAGGCCACCGGGGGCTCGGAAGGCCCTGCCCCTTCTCTCGCCCTGAATGACCCGCAGTGCTCCTAGCGGCCTGGGTGGCGGCGTTGCGGTAGGGTGAGTGTGGCTCTGGGGCTTGAGGTTCCCGATCCCCGGCGAAGCGGCACCAGGACCCTTGGGAGGGGCCCCTGGGTGGCCGACCTAGGGTTAGGGTTAGCACCCGGGAGGCCGGCAGGCGGGATCCGCCCGCTGTGCGTGGAGCGGAGGGGCGGGCCGAGGTGAGGGCGCTGGCGAGCAAGAGCCTGGGCCCAAGCGTTTTGGCACCGGGGGCCTTCGAATGTCTCCGGGGACTCGGCGGGCCCTGCCCATTCTCCTCCCTGAATGACCGGCGGCGCCCCTAGCAGCCCAGGTGGCGGCGGGGCGGCATGTAAGTCCGGGCATAGGGCTCGGGGGCCCCAGTCCACCGCGTTGCGGCGCCAGGCCCCTTGGGAGGGGCCCCTCGGAGGCTGACCTAGGGTGAGGTTTAGCCCCTAGGATGCCGGCAGGCCCTATTCGCCAGCCGTGTGGAGACTGGAGTGGCGGACCGAGGTGAGGGCACTGGTGAGCGGGAGCGTGGGCCCGGGTGTTTTGGCGCGGGGGGCCTTTGAAGGTCGCCGTGTCTTGGAGGGCCCTGCCCGTGCTCCCGCCCTGAATGAACGGCACCACCCCAAGCCCCCGGGTGGCGGCTGGGTGGCAGGGTGAGTCCAGTGCTGAGGCTCGGGGGTCCCCAATCCCCAGCGTTGCGGCGCCAGATCCCTTGGGAGGGGCCCCTCGGGGGTCGATCTAGGGTTGCGGTTAGCCCCCAGGAGGCCGGTGGACCCGATCAGCGGCTGTGCGGCACGCGGAGGGTTGGGCCGAGGTGAGGGCGCTGGCGAGACTGAGCATGAGCCCAAGCGTTTTAGTGCGGGGGCCCTTCGAAGGTCAGTGGGGGCTCGGAGGGACCTGCCCGTTCTCCCGCTCTGAATGACCGGCGGGGCCCCTAGAGGCTCCGGTGCCTGAAGGGCAGCAGGGTGAGACCGGCACTTGGGTTGGGGTCCCCATTCCCGGCGTTGTGGCGCCAGGCCACTTGGGAAGGGCCCCTCCGTGGCCGAACTACAGTTAGGGTTAGCCCCCAGGAGGCCAGCAGGCCCGATACACCGCCTGTGCGTCGAGCGGAGCGTTGGGCCGAGGTGAGGGTGCTGGTGAACATGAGCCCGGGCCCAAGCGTTTTGGTTCGGGGCGCCTTCGAGGGTCGGCGGGGGTTCGAAGGGCCCTGCCCGTTCTCCCACCCTGAATGAATGGCGGCGCCCCTAGCGGCACGTGTGGGGCAGGGCGGCAGGGTGCATCCAGCGCTGGGGCTTGGGGGTTCCCAATCCCCGGCGTTGCGGCGCCAGGCCCCTTAGGAAGCGACCCTCGGGGCCGTCCTAGGGTTAGGGTTAGCGCCCAGGAGGCCGGCAGGCCCGATCCGCCGGCTGTGCGAGGAGTGGAGATGCAGGCCGAGTTGAGGGCGATGGCGAGCGGGAGCTGGGCCCCAGCGTTTTGGCGTCCTGGGCCTTTGAATGTTGCCATGGCTCGGAGGGCCCTGCCCTTTCTCCTGCCCTGAAGAACCAGCAAGGCCCCTAGCGGCTCCGTTGGCAGTGGGGCGGCAGGGTGAATCCCAGGCTGCGGCTCGGGGATCCCCAATCCCCGGCGTTGTGGTGCCAGGCCCCTTGGGAGGGGCTCCTCGTGGGCCGACCCAGGGTTAGAGTTAGCCCCCATAAGGCCGGCAGGCCAGATCCTCTGGCTGGGCGGTGAGAGGTGGGCGGGCCGAGGTAAAGGCGCTGGGGTGCGGGATTGTGGGCCCCTGCATTTTGGGGTGGGAGGCTTCAAATGTCGCCGGTTTCTCCAGGGCCCTGTCAGTTCTCCCGCCCTGAATGACCGGCGGCGCCCCTCGCGGCCCGGGTGGCAGCGTTGTGGGAGGGTGAGTCTGGCTTTGGGGCTTGGGGTTCCAGATCCCTGGCGTAGTGGCACCAAAACCCTTGGGAGGGGCCCCTGGGGGGCCGACCTAGGGTTAGGGTTAGCCCCCAGGAGACCGTCAGGCCCAACCACACACTGTGCGGCGAGCTGAGGTGCGGCCCGAGGTGAAGGCGCTGGGGAGCGGGAGCGTGGGCACCAGCGTTTTGGCACGGGGAGCCTTTGAAGGTCACCGGGGACTCAGAAGGCCCTGCCCTTCTCTCGCCCTCTATGACCCGCGGCGCCCCTAGCGGCCCAGGTGGGGACAGTGCGGCAGGGTGAGTCCGGCTCTGGGGCTCTGAGTTACCAATCCCCAGCATTGCAGAGCCAGGCCGCTTGGGATGTCCCCTCAGGGCCGACCTAGGGTTTTGGTTAGCTGCCAGGAGCCCGGCAGGCCCTATCCACCGGCTCTGAAGCAAGCGGTGGGGTGGGCCTAGGTGAGGGCGCTGGCGAGCAGGATCCTGGGAGCCAACGTTTTTGCGCGGGGAGCCTTCAAAGGTCAGCGTGGGCTCGGAGGGCCCTGCCCGATCTCTTGCCCTGATTGACCGGCGGGGCCTCTAGCGGCTCGGGTGGCTGAAGGGCAGCAGGGTGAGTGCGGCACATGAGCTCGGGGTCCCCATCCCCAGCGTTGCGACGCCAGGCCCCTTGGGAAGTGCCCCTCGGTGGCCGACCTATGGTTAGGGTTAGCCTCCAGGAGCCCCGCAGGCCCGATACACCACCTGTGCGTCGAGCGGAGAGTTGGGCCGAGGTGAGGGTGCTGGTGAACATGAGCCTGGGCCCAAGCGTTTTGGTTCGGTGCGCCTTCCAAGGTCGGCAGGGGTTCGGAGGGCCCTGCCAGTTCTCCCACCCTGAATGAATGGCGGCGCCCCTAGCGGCCTGTGTGGGTTGGGGTGGCAGCGTGCATCCGGCGCTGGGGCTTGGGGGCCCCCAATCCCTGGCGTTGCAGCGCCAGGCCCCTTAGGAAGGGACCTTCAGGGGCTGTCCTAGGGTTAGGGTGAGCTCCCAGGAGGCCGGCAGGCCCGAGTCGCTGGCTCTGCGAAGAGCGGAGGTGCGGGCCGAGTTGAGGGTGATGCAGAGCGGGAGCGTGGTCCCCAGCGTTTTGGCGCCCTGGGCCTTCGACTGTTGCCATGGCTCAAAGGGCCCTGCCCGTTCTCCTGCCCTGAAGAACCTACGGTGCCCTTAGCAGCTCCCTTGGCGGTGGAGTGGCAGGGTGAGTCCATGCTGCGGCTCGTGGATCCCCAATCCCCAGCGTTGTGGGGCCAGGCCTCTTGGGAGGGGCTCCTCGTGGGCGGACCTAGGTTTAGAGTTAGCACCCAGGAGGCCAGCAGGCCCAATCCTCTGGCTGGGCGGCGAGAGGTGGGCGGCCCGAGGTAAAGGCGCTGGCGATCGGGAGCGTGGGCCCCTGCATTTTGGCGCAGGAGGCTTCAAATATCGCCGGTTTCTCCAGGGCCCTGTCCCTTCTCCCGCCCTGAATGACGGGCGGCGCCACTAGCGTCCCGGGTGGCGACGTGGCGGCAGGGTGAGTCTGGCTCTGGGTCTTGGGGTCCCTGATCCCCAGTGTAGCGGCACCAGGACCCTTGGGAGGGGCCCCTGGGTGGCTGACCTAGGGTTAGGGTTAGCCCCCAGGAGGCCGGCAGGTGGGATCCGGCCACTGTCCGGGGAGCGGAGGGCGGGGCCGAGGTGAGGGCGTTGGGGAGCGGGAGCGTGGGCACCAGCGTTTTGGCACGGGGAGCCTTGGAAGGCCACCGGGGGCTCGGAAGGCCCTGCCCCTTCTCTCGCCCTGAATGACCCGCAGTGCTCCTAGCGGCCTGGGTGGCGGCGTTGCGGTAGGGTGAGTGTGGCTCTGGGGCTTGAGGTTCCCGATCCCCGGCGAAGCGGCACCAGGACCCTTGGGAGGGGCCCCTGGGTGGCCGACCTAGGGTTAGGGTTAGCACCCGGGAGGCCGGCAGGCGGGATCCGCCCGCTGTGCGTGGAGCGGAGGGGCGGGCCGAGGTGAGGGCGCTGGCGAGCAAGAGCCTGGGCCCAAGCGTTTTGGCACCGGGGGCCTTCGAATGTCTCCGGGGACTCGGCGGGCCCTGCCCATTCTCCTCCCTGAATGACCGGCGGCGCCCCTAGCAGCCCAGGTGGCGGCGGGGCGGCATGTAAGTCCGGGCATAGGGCTCGGGGGCCCCAGTCCACCGCGTTGCGGCGCCAGGCCCCTTGGGAGGGGCCCCTCGGAGGCTGACCTAGGGTGAGGTTTAGCCCCTAGGATGCCGGCAGGCCCTATTCGCCAGCCGTGTGGAGACTGGAGTGGCGGACCGAGGTGAGGGCACTGGTGAGCGGGAGCGTGGGCCCGGGTGTTTTGGCGCGGGGGGCCTTTGAAGGTCGCCGTGTCTTGGAGGGCCCTGCCCGTGCTCCCGCCCTGAATGAACGGCACCACCCCAAGCCCCCGGGTGGCGGCTGGGTGGCAGGGTGAGTCCAGTGCTGAGGCTCGGGGGTCCCCAATCCCCAGCGTTGCGGCGCCAGATCCCTTGGGAGGGGCCCCTCGGGGGTCGATCTAGGGTTGCGGTTAGCCCCCAGGAGGCCGGTGGACCCGATCAGCGGCTGTGCGGCACGCGGAGGGTTGGGCCGAGGTGAGGGCGCTGGCGAGACTGAGCATGAGCCCAAGCGTTTTAGTGCGGGGGCCCTTCGAAGGTCAGTGGGGGCTCGGAGGGACCTGCCCGTTCTCCCGCTCTGAATGACCGGCGGGGCCCCTAGAGGCTCCGGTGCCTGAAGGGCAGCAGGGTGAGACCGGCACTTGGGTTGGGGTCCCCATTCCCGGCGTTGTGGCGCCAGGCCACTTGGGAAGGGCCCCTCCGTGGCCGAACTACAGTTAGGGTTAGCCCCCAGGAGGCCAGCAGGCCCGATACACCGCCTGTGCGTCGAGCGGAGCGTTGGGCCGAGGTGAGGGTGCTGGTGAACATGAGCCCGGGCCCAAGCGTTTTGGTTCGGGGCGCCTTCCAAGGTCGGCGGGGGTTCGAAGGGCCCTGCCCGTTCTCCCACCCTGAATGAATGGCGGCGCCCCTAGCGGCACGTGTGGGGCAGGGCGGCAGGGTGCATCCAGCGCTGGGGCTTGGGGGTTCCCAATCCCCGGCGTTGCGGCGCCAGGCCCCTTAGGAAGCGACCCTCGGGGCCGTCCTAGGGTTAGGGTTAGCGCCCAGGAGGCCGGCAGGCCCGATCCGCCGGCTGTGCGAGGAGTGGAGATGCAGGCCGAGTTGAGGGCGATGGCGAGCGGGAGCTGGGCCCCAGCGTTTTGGCGTCCTGGGCCTTTGAATGTTGCCATGGCTCGGAGGGCCCTGCCCTTTCTCCTGCCCTGAAGAACCAGCAAGGCCCCTAGCGGCTCCGTTGGCAGTGGGGCGGCAGGGTGAATCCCAGGCTGCGGCTCGGGGATCCCCAATCCCCGGCGTTGTGGTGCCAGGCCCCTTGGGAGGGGCTCCTCGTGGGCCGACCCAGGGTTAGAGTTAGCCCCCATAAGGCCGGCAGGCCAGATCCTCTGGCTGGGCGGTGAGAGGTGGGCGGGCCGAGGTAAAGGCGCTGGGGTGCGGGATTGTGGGCCCCTGCATTTTGGGGTGGGAGGCTTCAAATGTCGCCGGTTTCTCCAGGGCCCTGTCAGTTCTCCCGCCCTGAATGACCGGCGGCGCCCCTCGCGGCCCGGGTGGCAGCGTTGTGGGAGGGTGAGTCTGGCTTTGGGGCTTGGGGTTCCAGATCCCTGGCGTAGTGGCACCAAAACCCTTGGGAGGGGCCCCTGGGGGGCCGACCTAGGGTTAGGGTTAGCCCCCAGGAGACCGTCAGGCCCAACCACACACTGTGCGGCGAGCTGAGGTGCGGCCCGAGGTGAAGGCGCTGGGGAGCGGGAGCGTGGGCACCAGCGTTTTGGCACGGGGAGCCTTTGAAGGTCACCGGGGACTCAGAAGGCCCTGCCCTTCTCTCGCCCTCTATGACCCGCGGCGCCCCTAGCGGCCCAGGTGGGGACAGTGCGGCAGGGTGAGTCCGGCTCTGGGGCTCTGAGTTACCAATCCCCAGCATTGCAGAGCCAGGCCGCTTGGGATGTCCCCTCAGGGCCGACCTAGGGTTTTGGTTAGCTGCCAGGAGCCCGGCAGGCCCTATCCACCGGCTCTGAAGCAAGCGGTGGGGTGGGCCTAGGTGAGGGCGCTGGCGAGCAGGATCCTGGGAGCCAACGTTTTTGCGCGGGGAGCCTTCAAAGGTCAGCGTGGGCTCGGAGGGCCCTGCCCGATCTCTTGCCCTGATTGACCGGCGGGGCCTCTAGCGGCTCGGGTGGCTGAAGGGCAGCAGGGTGAGTGCGGCACATGAGCTCGGGGTCCCCATCCCCAGCGTTGCGACGCCAGGCCCCTTGGGAAGTGCCCCTCGGTGGCCGACCTATGGTTAGGGTTAGCCTCCAGGAGCCCCGCAGGCCCGATACACCACCTGTGCGTCGAGCGGAGAGTTGGGCCGAGGTGAGGGTGCTGGTGAACATGAGCCTGGGCCCAAGCGTTTTGGTTCGGTGCGCCTTCCAAGGTCGGCAGGGGTTCGGAGGGCCCTGCCAGTTCTCCCACCCTGAATGAATGGCGGCGCCCCTAGCGGCCTGTGTGGGTTGGGGTGGCAGCGTGCATCCGGCGCTGGGGCTTGGGGGCCCCCAATCCCTGGCGTTGCAGCGCCAGGCCCCTTAGGAAGGGACCTTCAGGGGCTGTCCTAGGGTTAGGGTGAGCTCCCAGGAGGCCGGCAGGCCCGAGTCGCTGGCTCTGCGAAGAGCGGAGGTGCGGGCCGAGTTGAGGGTGATGCAGAGCGGGAGCGTGGTCCCCAGCGTTTTGGCGCCCTGGGCCTTCGACTGTTGCCATGGCTCAAAGGGCCCTGCCCGTTCTCCTGCCCTGAAGAACCTACGGTGCCCTTAGCAGCTCCCTTGGCGGTGGAGTGGCAGGGTGAGTCCATGCTGCGGCTCGTGGATCCCCAATCCCCAGCGTTGTGGGGCCAGGCCTCTTGGGAGGGGCTCCTCGTGGGCGGACCTAGGTTTAGAGTTAGCACCCAGGAGGCCAGCAGGCCCAATCCTCTGGCTGGGCGGCGAGAGGTGGGCGGCCCGAGGTAAAGGCGCTGGCGATCGGGAGCGTGGGCCCCTGCATTTTGGCGCAGGAGGCTTCAAATATCGCCGGTTTCTCCAGGGCCCTGTCCCTTCTCCCGCCCTGAATGACGGGCGGCGCCACTAGCGTCCCGGGTGGCGACGTGGCGGCAGGGTGAGTCTGGCTCTGGGTCTTGGGGTCCCTGATCCCCAGTGTAGCGGCACCAGGACCCTTGGGAGGGGCCCCTGGGTGGCTGACCTAGGGTTAGGGTTAGCCCCCAGGAGGCCGGCAGGTGGGATCCGGCCACTGTCCGGGGAGCGGAGGGCGGGGCCGAGGTGAGGGCGTTGGGGAGCGGGAGCGTGGGCACCAGCGTTTTGGCACGGGGAGCCTTGGAAGGCCACCGGGGGCTCGGAAGGCCCTGCCCCTTCTCTCGCCCTGAATGACCCGCAGTGCTCCTAGCGGCCTGGGTGGTGGCGTTGCGGTAGGGTGAGTGTGGCTCTGGGGCTTGAGGTTCCCGATCCCCGGTGAAGCGGCACCAGGACCCTTGGGAGGGGCCCCTGGGTGGCCGACCTAGGGTTAGGGTTAGCACCCGGGAGGCCGGCAGGCGGGATCCGCCCGCTGTGCGTGGAGCGGAGGGGCGGGCCGAGGTGAGGGCGCTGGCGAGCAAGAGCCTGGGCCCAAGCGTTTTGGCACCGGGGGCCTTCGAATGTCTCCGGGGACTCGGCGGGCCCTGCCCATTCTCCTCCCTGAATGACCGGCGGCGCCCCTAGCAGCCCAGGTGGCGGCGGGGCGGCATGTAAGTCCGGGCATAGGGCTCGGGGGCCCCAGTCCACCGCGTTGCGGCGCCAGGCCCCTTGGGAGGGGCCCCTCGGAGGCTGACCTAGGGTGAGGTTTAGCCCCTAGGATGCCGGCAGGCCCTATTCGCCAGCCGTGTGGAGACTGGAGTGGCGGACCGAGGTGAGGGCACTGGTGAGCGGGAGCGTGGGCCCGGGTGTTTTGGCGCGGGGGGCCTTTGAAGGTCGCCGTGTCTTGGAGGGCCCTGCCCGTGCTCCCGCCCTGAATGAACGGCACCACCCCAAGCCCCCGGGTGGCGGCTGGGTGGCAGGGTGAGTCCAGTGCTGAGGCTCGGGGGTCCCCAATCCCCAGCGTTGCGGCGCCAGATCCCTTGGGAGGGGCCCCTCGGGGGTCGATCTAGGGTTTGCGGTTAGCCCCCAGGAGGCCGGTGGACCCGATCAGCGGCTGTGCGGCACGCGGAGGGTTGGGCCGAGGTGAGGGCGCTGGCGAGACTGAGCATGAGCCCAAGCGTTTTAGTGCGGGGGCCCTTCGAAGGTCAGTGGGGGCTCGGAGGGACCTGCCCGTTCTCCCGCTCTGAATGACCGGCGGGGCCCCTAGAGGCTCGGTGCCTGAAGGGCAGCAGGGGTGAGACCGGCACTTGGGTTGGGGTCCCCATTCCCGGCGTTGTGGCGCCAGGCCCACTTGGGAAGGGCCCCTCCGTGGCCGAACTACAGTTAGGGTAGCCCCCAGGAGGCCAGCAGGCCCGATACACCGCCTGTGCGTCGAGCGGAGCGTTGGGCCGAGGTGAGGGTGCTGGTGAACATGAGCCCGGGCCCAAGCGTTTTGGTTCGGGGCGCCTTCGAAGGTCGGCGGGGGTTCGAAGGGCCCTCCCGTTCTCCCACCCTGAATGAATGGCGGCGCCCCTAGCGGCACGTGTGGGGCAGGGCGGCAGGGTGCATCCAGCGCTGGGGCTTGGGGGTTCCCAATCCCCGGCGTTGCGGCGCCAGGCCCCTTAGGAAGCGACCCTCGGGGCCGTCCTAGGGTTAGGGTTAGCGCCCAGGAGGCCGGCAGGCCCGATCCGCCGGCTGTGCGAGGAGTGGAGATGCAGGCCGAGTTGAGGGCGATGGCGAGCGGGAGCTGGGCCCCAGCGTTTTGGCGTCCTGGGCCTTTGAATGTTGCCATGGCTCGGAGGGCCCTGCCCTTTCTCCTGCCCTGAAGAACCAGCAAGGCCCCTAGCGGCTCCGTTGGCAGTGGGGCGGCAGGGTGAATCCCAGGCTGCGGCTCGGGGATCCCCAATCCCCGGCGTTGTGGTGCCAGGCCCCTTGGGAGGGGCTCCTCGTGGGCCGACCCAGGGTTAGAGTTAGCCCCCATAAGGCCGGCAGGCCAGATCCTCTGGCTGGGCGGTGAGAGGTGGGCGGGCCGAGGTAAAGGCGCTGGGGTGCGGGATTGTGGGCCCCTGCATTTTGGGGTGGGAGGCTTCAAATGTCGCCGGTTTCTCCAGGGCCCTGTCAGTTCTCCCGCCCTGAATGACCGGCGGCGCCCCTCGCGGCCGGGTGGCAGCGTTGTGGGAGGGTGAGTCTGGCTTTGGGGCTTGGGGTTCCAGATCCCTGGCGTAGTGGCACCAAAACCCTTGGGAGGGGCCCCTGGGGGGCCGACCTAGGGTTAGGGTTAGCCCCCAGGAGACCGTCAGGCCCAACCACACACTGTGCGGCGAGCTGAGGTGCGGCCCGAGGTGAAGGCGCTGGGGAGCGGGAGCGTGGGCACCAGCGTTTTGGCACGGGGAGCCTTTGAAGGTCACCGGGGACTCAGAAGGCCCTGCCCTTCTCTCGCCCTCTATGACCCGCGGCGCCCCTAGCGGCCCAGGTGGGGACAGTGCGGCAGGGTGAGTCCGGCTCTGGGGCTCTAAGTTACCAATCCCCAGCATTGCAGAGCCAGGCCGCTTGGGATGTCCCCTCAGGGCCGACCTAGGGTTTTGGTTAGCTGCCAGGAGCCCGGCAGGCCCTATCCACCGGCTCTGAAGCAAGCGGTGGGGTGGGCCTAGGTGAGGGCGCTGGCGAGCAGGATCCTGGGAGCCAACGTTTTTGCGCGGGGAGCCTTCAAAGGTCAGCGTGGGCTCGGAGGGCCCTGCCCGATCTCTTGCCCTGATTGACCGGCGGGGCCTCTAGCGGCTCGGGTGGCTGAAGGGCAGCAGGGTGAGTGCGGCACATGAGCTCGGGGTCCCCATCCCCAGCGTTGCGACGCCAGGCCCCTTGGGAAGTGCCCCTCGGTGGCCGACCTATGGTTAGGGTTAGCCTCCAGGAGCCCCGCAGGCCCGATACACCACCTGTGCGTCGAGCGGAGAGTTGGGCCGAGGTGAGGGTGCTGGTGAACATGAGCCTGGGCCCAAGCGTTTTGGTTCGGTGCGCCTTCCAAGGTCGGCAGGGGTTCGGAGGGCCCTGCCAGTTCTCCCACCCTGAATGAATGGCGGCGCCCCTAGCGGCCTGTGTGGGTTGGGGTGGCAGCGTGCATCCGGCGCTGGGGCTTGGGGGCCCCCAATCCCTGGCGTTGCAGCGCCAGGCCCCTTAGGAAGGGACCTTCAGGGGCTGTCCTAGGGTTAGGGTGAGCTCCCAGGAGGCCGGCAGGCCCGAGTCGCTGGCTCTGCGAAGAGCGGAGGTGCGGGCCGAGTTGAGGGTGATGCAGAGCGGGGAGCGTGGTCCCCAGCGTTTTGGCGCCCTGGGCCTTCGACTGTTGCCATGGCTCAAAGGGCCCTGCCCGTTCTCCTGCCCTGAAGAACCTACGGTGCCCTTAGCAGCTCCCTTGGCGGTGGAGTGGCAGGGTGAGTCCATGCTGCGGCTCGTGGATCCCCAATCCCCAGCGTTGTGGGGCCAGGCCTCTTGGGAGGGGCTCCTCGTGGGCGGACCTAGGTTTAGAGTTAGCACCCAGGAGGCCAGCAGGCCCAATCCTCTGGCTGGGCGGCGAGAGGTGGGCGGCCCGAGGTAAAGGCGCTGGCGATCGGGAGCGTGGGCCCCTGCATTTTGGCGCAGGAGGCTTCAAATATCGCCGGTTTCTCCAGGGCCCTGTCCCTTCTCCCGCCCTGAATGACGGGCGGCGCCACTAGCGTCCCGGGTGGCGACGTGGCGGCAGGGTGAGTCTGGCTCTGGGTCTTGGGGTCCCTGATCCCCAGTGTAGCGGCACCAGGACCCTTGGGAGGGGCCCCTGGGTGGCTGACCTAGGGTTAGGGTTAGCCCCCAGGAGGCCGGCAGGTGGGATCCGGCCACTGTCCGGGGAGCGGAGGGCGGGGCCGAGGTGAGGGCGTTGGGGAGCGGGAGCGTGGGCACCAGCGTTTTGGCACGGGGAGCCTTGGAAGGCCACCGGGGGCTCGGAAGGCCCTGCCCCTTCTCTCGCCCTGAATGACCCGCAGTGCTCCTAGCGGCCTGGGTGGCGGCGTTGCGGTAGGGTGAGTGTGGCTCTGGGGCTTGAGGTTCCCGATCCCCGGCGAAGCGGCACCAGGACCCTTGGGAGGGGCCCCTGGGTGGCCGACCTAGGGTTAGGGTTAGCACCCGGGAGGCCGGCAGGCGGGATCCGCCCGCTGTGCGTGGAGCGGAGGGGCGGGCCGAGGTGAGGGCGCTGGCGAGCAAGAGCCTGGGCCCAAGCGTTTTGGCACCGGGGCCTTCGAATGTCTCCGGGGACTCGGCGGGCCCTGCCCATTCTCCTCCCTGAATGACCGGCGGCGCCCCTAGCAGCCCAGGTGGCGGCGGGGCGGCATGTAAGTCCGGGCATAGGGCTCGGGGGCCCCAGTCCACCGCGTTGCGGCGCCAGGCCCCTTGGGAGGGGCCCCTCGGAGGCTGACCTAGGGTGAGGTTTAGCCCCTAGGATGCCGGCAGGCCCTATTCGCCAGCCGTGTGGAGACTGGAGTGGCGGACCGAGGTGAGGGCACTGGTGAGCGGGAGCGTGGGCCCGGGTGTTTTGGCGCGGGGGGCCTTTGAAGGTCGCCGTGTCTTGGAGGGCCCTGCCCGTGCTCCCGCCCTGAATGAACGGCACCACCCCAAGCCCCCGGGTGGCGGCTGGGTGGCAGGGTGAGTCCAGTGCTGAGGCTCGGGGGTCCCCAATCCCAGCGTTGCGGCGCCAGATCCCTTGGGAGGGGCCCCTCGGGGGTCGATCTAGGGTTGCGGTTAGCCCCCAGGAGGCCGGTGGACCCGATCAGCGGCTGTGCGGCACGCGGAGGGTTGGGCCGAGGTGAGGGCGCTGGCGAGACTGAGCATGAGCCCAAGCGTTTTAGTGCGGGGGCCCTTCGAAGGTCAGTGGGGGCTCGGAGGGACCTGCCCGTTCTCCCGCTCTGAATGACCGGCGGGGCCCCTAGAGGCTCCGGTGCCTGAAGGGCAGCAGGGTGAGACCGGCACTTGGGTTGGGGTCCCCATTCCCGGCGTTGTGGCGCCAGGCCACTTGGGAAGGGCCCCTCCGTGGCCGAACTACAGTTAGGGTTAGCCCCCAGGAGGCCAGCAGGCCCGATACACCGCCTGTGCGTCGAGCGGAGCGTTGGGCCGAGGTGAGGGTGCTGGTGAACATGAGCCCGGGCCCAAGCGTTTTGGTTCGGGGCGCCTTCGAAGGTCGGCGGGGGTTCGAAGGGCCCTGCCCTTTCTCCCACCCTGAATGAATGGCGGCGCCCCTAGCGGCACGTGTGGGGCAGGGCGGCAGGGTGCATCCAGCGCTGGGGCTTGGGGTTCCCAATCCCCGGCGTTGCGGCGCCAGGCCCCTTAGGAAGCGACCCTCGGGGCCGTCCTAGGGTTAGGGTTAGCGCCCAGGAGGCCGGCAGGCCCGATCCGCCGGCTGTGCGAGGAGTGGAGATGCAGGCCGAGTTGAGGGCGATGGCGAGCGGGAGCTGGGCCCCAGCGTTTTGGCGTCCTGGGCCTTTGAATGTTGCCATGGCTCGGAGGGCCCTGCCCTTTCTCCTGCCCTGAAGAACCAGCAAGGCCCCTAGCGGCTCCGTTGGCAGTGGGGCGGCAGGGTGAATCCCAGGCTGCGGCTCGGGGATCCCCAATCCCCGGCGTTGTGGTGCCAGGCCCCTTGGGAGGGGCTCCTCGTGGGCCGACCCAGGGTTAGAGTTAGCCCCCATAAGGCCGGCAGGCCAGATCCTCTGGCTGGGCGGTGAGAGGTGGGCGGGCCGAGGTAAAGGCGCTGGGGTGCGGGATTGTGGGCCCCTGCATTTTGGGGTGGGAGGCTTCAAATGTCGCCGGTTTCTCCAGGGCCCTGTCAGTTCTCCCGCCCTGAATGACCGGCGGCGCCCCTCGCGGCCCGGGTGGCAGCGTTGTGGGAGGGTGAGTCTGGCTTTGGGGCTTGGGGTTCCAGATCCCTGGCGTAGTGGCACCAAAACCCTTGGGAGGGGCCCCTGGGGGGCCGACCTAGGGTTAGGGTTAGCCCCCAGGAGACCGTCAGGCCCAACCACACACTGTGCGGCGAGCTGAGGTGCGGCCCGAGGTGAAGGCGCTGGGGAGCGGGAGCGTGGGCACCAGCGTTTTGGCACGGGGAGCCTTTGAAGGTCACCGGGGACTCAGAAGGCCCTGCCCTTCTCTCGCCCTCTATGACCCGCGGCGCCCCTAGCGGCCCAGGTGGGGACAGTGCGGCAGGGTGAGTCCGGCTCTGGGGCTCTGAGTTACCAATCCCCAGCATTGCAGAGCCAGGCCGCTTGGGATGTCCCCTCAGGGCCGACCTAGGGTTTTGGTTAGCTGCCAGGAGCCCGGCAGGCCCTATCCACCGGCTCTGAAGCAAGCGGTGGGGTGGGCCTAGGTGAGGGCGCTGGCGAGCAGGATCCTGGGAGCCAACGTTTTTGCGCGGGGAGCCTTCAAAGGTCAGCGTGGGCTCGGAGGGCCCTGCCCGATCTCTTGCCCTGATTGACCGGCGGGGGCCTCTAGCGGCTCGGGTGGCTGAAGGGCAGCAGGGTGAGTGCGGCACATGAGCTCGGGGTCCCCATCCCCAGCGTTGCGACGCCAGGCCCCTTGGGAAGTGCCCCTCGGTGGCCGACCTATGGTTAGGGTTAGCCTCCAGGAGCCCCGCAGGCCCGATACACCACCTGTGCGTCGAGCGGAGAGTTGGGCCGAGGTGAGGGTGCTGGTGAACATGAGCCTGGGCCCAAGCGTTTTGGTTCGGTGCGCCTTCCAAGGTCGGCAGGGGTTCGGAGGGCCCTGCCAGTTCTCCCACCCTGAATGAATGGCGGCGCCCCTAGCGGCCTGTGTGGGTTGGGGTGGCAGCGTGCATCCGGCGCTGGGGCTTGGGGGCCCCCAATCCCTGGCGTTGCAGCGCCAGGCCCCTTAGGAAGGGACCTTCAGGGGCTGTCCTAGGGTTAGGGTGAGCTCCCAGGAGGCCGGCAGGCCCGAGTCGCTGGCTCTGCGAAGAGCGGAGGTGCGGGCCGAGTTGAGGGTGATGCAGAGCGGGAGCGTGGTCCCCAGCGTTTTGGCGCCCTGGGCCTTCGACTGTTGCCATGGCTCAAAGGGCCCTGCCCGTTCTCCTGCCCTGAAGAACCTACGGTGCCCTTAGCAGCTCCCTTGGCGGTGGAGTGGCAGGGTGAGTCCATGCTGCGGCTCGTGGATCCCCAATCCCCAGCGTTGTGGGGCCAGGCCTCTTGGGAGGGGCTCCTCGTGGGCGGACCTAGGTTTAGAGTTAGCACCCAGGAGGCCAGCAGGCCCAATCCTCTGGCTGGGCGGCGAGAGGTGGGCGGCCCGAGGTAAAGGCGCTGGCGATCGGGAGCGTGGGCCCCTGCATTTTGGCGCAGGAGGCTTCAAATATCGCCGGTTTCTCCAGGGCCCTGTCCCTTCTCCCGCCCTGAATGACGGGCGGCGCCACTAGCGTCCCGGGTGGCGACGTGGCGGCAGGGTGAGTCTGGCTCTGGGTCTTGGGGTCCCTGATCCCCAGTGTAGCGGCACCAGGACCCTTGGGAGGGGCCCCTGGGTGGCTGACCTAGGGTTAGGGTTAGCCCCCAGGAGGCCGGCAGGTGGGATCCGGCCACTGTCCGGGGAGCGGAGGGCGGGGCCGAGGTGAGGGCGTTGGGGAGCGGGAGCGTGGGCACCAGCGTTTTGGCACGGGGAGCCTTGGAAGGCCACCGGGGGCTCGGAAGGCCCTGCCCCTTCTCTCGCCCTGATGACCCGCAGTGCTCCTAGCGGCCTGGGTGGCGGCGTTGCGGTAGGGTGAGTGTGGCTCTGGGGCTTGAGGTTCCCGATCCCCGGCGAAGCGGCACCAGGACCCTTGGGAGGGGCCCCTGGGTGGCCGACCTAGGGTTAGGGTTAGCACCCGGGAGGCCGGCAGGCGGGATCCGCCCGCTGTGCGTGGAGCGGAGGGGCGGGCCGAGGTGAGGGCGCTGGCGAGCAAGAGCCTGGGCCCAAGCGTTTTGGCACCGGGGGCCTTCGAATGTCTCCGGGGACTCGGCGGGCCCTGCCCATTCTCCTCCCTGAATGACCGGCGGCGCCCCTAGCAGCCCAGGTGGCGGCGGGGCGGCATGTAAGTCCGGGCATAGGGCTCGGGGGCCCCAGTCCACCGCGTTGCGGCGCCAGGCCCCTTGGGAGGGGCCCCTCGGAGGCTGACCTAGGGTGAGGTTTAGCCCCTAGGATGCCGGCAGGCCCTATTCGCCAGCCGTGTGGAGACTGGAGTGGCGGACCGAGGTGAGGGCACTGGTGAGCGGGAGCGTGGGCCCGGGTGTTTTGGCGCGGGGGGCCTTTGAAGGTCGCCGTGTCTTGGAGGGCCCTGCCCGTGCTCCCGCCCTGAATGAACGGCACCACCCCAAGCCCCCGGGTGGCGGCTGGGTGGCAGGGTGAGTCCAGTGCTGAGGCTCGGGGGTCCCCAATCCCCAGCGTTGCGGCGCCAGATCCCTTGGGAGGGGCCCCTCGGGGGTCGATCTAGGGTTGCGGTTAGCCCCCAGGAGGCCGGTGGACCCGATCAGCGGCTGTGCGGCACGCGGAGGGTTGGGCCGAGGTGAGGGCGCTGGCGAGACTGAGCATGAGCCCAAGCGTTTTAGTGCGGGGGCCCTTCGAAGGTCAGTGGGGGCTCGGAGGGACCTGCCCGTTCTCCCGCTCTGAATGACCGGCGGGGCCCCTAGAGGCTCCGGTGCCTGAAGGGCAGCAGGGTGAGACCGGCACTTGGGTTGGGGTCCCCATTCCCGGCGTTGTGGCGCCAGGCCACTTGGGAAGGGCCCCTCCGTGGCCGAACTACAGTTAGGGTTAGCCCCCAGGAGGCCAGCAGGCCCGATACACCGCCTGTGCGTCGAGCGGAGCGTTGGGCCGAGGTGAGGGTGCTGGTGAACATGAGCCCGGGCCCAAGCGTTTTGGTTCGGGGCGCCTTCGAAGGTCGGCGGGGGTTCGAAGGGCCCTGCCCGTTCTCCCACCCTGAATGAATGGCGGCGCCCCTAGCGGCACGTGTGGGGCAGGGCGGCAGGGTGCATCCAGCGCTGGGGCTTGGGGGTTCCCAATCCCCGGCGTTGCGGCGCCAGGCCCCTTAGGAAGCGACCCTCGGGGCCGTCCTAGGGTTAGGGTTAGCGCCCAGGAGGCCGGCAGGCCCGATCCGCCGGCTGTGCGAGGAGTGGAGATGCAGGCCGAGTTGAGGGCGATGGCGAGCGGGAGCTGGGCCCCAGCGTTTTGGCGTCCTGGGCCTTTGAATGTTGCCATGGCTCGGAGGGCCCTGCCCTTTCTCCTGCCCTGAAGAACCAGCAAGGCCCCTAGCGGCTCCGTTGGCAGTGGGGCGGCAGGGTGAATCCCAGGCTGCGGCTCGGGGATCCCCAATCCCCGGCGTTGTGGTGCCAGGCCCCTTGGGAGGGGCTCCTCGTGGGCCGACCCAGGGTTAGAGTTAGCCCCCATAAGGCCGGCAGGCCAGATCCTCTGGCTGGGCGGTGAGAGGTGGGCGGGCCGAGGTAAAGGCGCTGGGGTGCGGGATTGTGGGCCCCTGCATTTTGGGGTGGGAGGCTTCAAATGTCGCCGGTTTCTCCAGGGCCCTGTCAGTTCTCCCGCCCTGAATGACCGGCGGCGCCCCTCGCGGCCCGGGTGGCAGCGTTGTGGGAGGGTGAGTCTGGCTTTGGGGCTTGGGGTTCCAGATCCCTGGCGTAGTGGCACCAAAACCCTTGGGAGGGGCCCCTGGGGGGCCGACCTAGGGTTAGGGTTAGCCCCCAGGAGACCGTCAGGCCCAACCACACACTGTGCGGCGAGCTGAGGTGCGGCCCGAGGTGAAGGCGCTGGGGAGCGGGAGCGTGGGCACCAGCGTTTTGGCACGGGGAGCCTTTGAAGGTCACCGGGGACTCAGAAGGCCCTGCCCTTCTCTCGCCCTCTATGACCCGCGGCGCCCCTAGCGGCCCAGGTGGGGACAGTGCGGCAGGGTGAGTCCGGCTCTGGGGCTCTGAGTTACCAATCCCCAGCATTGCAGAGCCAGGCCGCTTGGGATGTCCCCTCAGGGCCGACCTAGGGTTTTGGTTAGCTGCCAGGAGCCCGGCAGGCCCTATCCACCGGCTCTGAAGCAAGCGGTGGGGTGGGCCTAGGTGAGGGCGCTGGCGAGCAGGATCCTGGGAGCCAACGTTTTTGCGCGGGGAGCCTTCAAAGGTCAGCGTGGGCTCGGAGGGCCCTGCCCGATCTCTTGCCCTGATTGACCGGCGGGGCCTCTAGCGGCTCGGGTGGCTGAAGGGCAGCAGGGTGAGTGCGGCACATGAGCTCGGGGTCCCCATCCCCAGCGTTGCGACGCCAGGCCCCTTGGGAAGTGCCCCTCGGTGGCCGACCTATGGTTAGGGTTAGCCTCCAGGAGCCCCGCAGGCCCGATACACCACCTGTGCGTCGAGCGGAGAGTTGGGCCGAGGTGAGGGTGCTGGTGAACATGAGCCTGGGCCCAAGCGTTTTGGTTCGGTGCGCCTTCCAAGGTCGGCAGGGGTTCGGAGGGCCCTGCCAGTTCTCCCACCCTGAATGAATGGCGGCGCCCCTAGCGGCCTGTGTGGGTTGGGGTGGCAGCGTGCATCCGGCGCTGGGGCTTGGGGGCCCCCAATCCCTGGCGTTGCGGCGCCAGGCCCCTTAGGAAGGGACCTTCAGGGGCTGTCCTAGGGTTAGGGTGAGCTCCCAGGAGGCCGGCAGGCCCGAGTCGCTGGCTCTGCGAAGAGCGGAGGTGCGGGCCGAGTTGAGGGTGATGCAGAGCGGGAGCGTGGTCCCCAGCGTTTTGGCGCCCTGGGCCTTCGACTGTTGCCATGGCTCAAAGGGCCCTGCCCGTTCTCCTGCCCTGAAGAACCTACGGTGCCCTTAGCAGCTCCCTTGGCGGTGGAGTGGCAGGGTGAGTCCATGCTGCGGCTCGTGGATCCCCAATCCCCAGCGTTGTGGGGCCAGGCCTCTTGGGAGGGGCTCCTCGTGGGCGGACCTAGGTTTAGAGTTAGCACCCAGGAGGCCAGCAGGCCCAATCCTCTGGCTGGGCGGCGAGAGGTGGGCGGCCCGAGGTAAAGGCGCTGGCGATCGGGAGCGTGGGCCCCTGCATTTTGGCGCAGGAGGCTTCAAATATCGCCGGTTTCTCCAGGGCCCTGTCCCTTCTCCCGCCCTGAATGACGGGCGGCGCCACTAGCGTCCCGGGTGGCGACGTGGCGGCAGGGTGAGTCTGGCTCTGGGTCTTGGGGTCCCTGATCCCCAGTGTAGCGGCACCAGGACCCTTGGGAGGGGCCCCTGGGTGGCTGACCTAGGGTTAGGGTTAGCCCCCAGGAGGCCGGCAGGTGGGATCCGGCCACTGTCCGGGGAGCGGAGGGCGGGGCCGAGGTGAGGGCGTTGGGGAGCGGGAGCGTGGGCACCAGCGTTTTGGCACGGGGAGCCTTGGAAGGCCACCGGGGGCTCGGAAGGCCCTGCCCCTTCTCTCGCCCTGAATGACCCGCAGTGCTCCTAGCGGCCTGGGTGGCGGCGTTGCGGTAGGGTGAGTGTGGCTCTGGGGCTTGAGGTTCCCGATCCCCGGCGAAGCGGCACCAGGACCCTTGGGAGGGGCCCCTGGGTGGCCGACCTAGGGTTAGGGTTAGCACCCGGGAGGCCGGCAGGCGGGATCCGCCCGCTGTGCGTGGAGCGGAGGGGCGGGCCGAGGTGAGGGCGCTGGCGAGCAAGAGCCTGGGCCCAAGCGTTTTGGCACCGGGGGCCTTCGAATGTCTCCGGGGACTCGGCGGGCCCTGCCCATTCTCCTCCCTGAATGACCGGCGGCGCCCCTAGCAGCCCAGGTGGCGGCGGGGCGGCATGTAAGTCCGGGCATAGGGCTCGGGGGCCCCAGTCCACCGCGTTGCGGCGCCAGGCCCCTTGGGAGGGGCCCCTCGGAGGCTGACCTAGGGTGAGGTTTAGCCCCTAGGATGCCGGCAGGCCCTATTCGCCAGCCGTGTGGAGACTGGAGTGGCGGACCGAGGTGAGGGCACTGGTGAGCGGGAGCGTGGGCCCGGGTGTTTTGGCGCGGGGGGCCTTTGAAGGTCGCCGTGTCTTGGAGGGCCCTGCCCGTGCTCCCGCCCTGAATGAACGGCACCACCCCAAGCCCCCGGGTGGCGGCTGGGTGGCAGGGTGAGTCCAGTGCTGAGGCTCGGGGGTCCCCAATCCCCAGCGTTGCGGCGCCAGATCCCTTGGGAGGGGCCCCTCGGGGGTCGATCTAGGGTTGCGGTTAGCCCCCAGGAGGCCGGTGGACCCGATCAGCGGCTGTGCGGCACGCGGAGGGTTGGGCCGAGGTGAGGGCGCTGGCGAGACTGAGCATGAGCCCAAGCGTTTTAGTGCGGGGGCCCTTCGAAGGTCAGTGGGGGCTCGGAGGGACCTGCCCGTTCTCCCGCTCTGAATGACCGGCGGGGCCCCTAGAGGCTCCGGTGCCTGAAGGGCAGCAGGGTGAGACCGGCACTTGGGTTGGGGTCCCCATTCCCGGCGTTGTGGCGCCAGGCCACTTGGGAAGGGCCCCTCCGTGGCCGAACTACAGTTAGGGTTAGCCCCCAGGAGGCCAGCAGGCCCGATACACCGCCTGTGCGTCGAGCGGAGCGTTGGGCCGAGGTGAGGGTGCTGGTGAACATGAGCCCGGGCCCAAGCGTTTTGGTTCGGGGCGCCTTCCAAGGTCGGCGGGGGTTCGAAGGGCCCTGCCCGTTCTCCCACCCTGAATGAATGGCGGCGCCCCTAGCGGCACGTGTGGGGCAGGGCGGCAGGGTGCATCCAGCGCTGGGGCTTGGGGGTTCCCAATCCCCGGCGTTGCGGCGCCAGGCCCCTTAGGAAGCGACCCTCGGGGCCGTCCTAGGGTTAGGGTTAGCGCCCAGGAGGCCGGCAGGCCCGATCCGCCGGCTGTGCGAGGAGTGGAGATGCAGGCCGAGTTGAGGGCGATGGCGAGCGGGAGCTGGGCCCCAGCGTTTTGGCGTCCTGGGCCTTTGAATGTTGCCATGGCTCGGAGGGCCCTGCCCTTTCTCCTGCCCTGAAGAACCAGCAAGGCCCCTAGCGGCTCCGTTGGCAGTGGGGCGGCAGGGTGAATCCCAGGCTGCGGCTCGGGGATCCCCAATCCCCGGCGTTGTGGTGCCAGGCCCCTTGGGAGGGGCTCCTCGTGGGCCGACCCAGGGTTAGAGTTAGCCCCCATAAGGCCGGCAGGCCAGATCCTCTGGCTGGGCGGTGAGAGGTGGGCGGGCCGAGGTAAAGGCGCTGGGGTGCGGGATTGTGGGCCCCTGCATTTTGGGGTGGGAGGCTTCAAATGTCGCCGGTTTCTCCAGGGCCCTGTCAGTTCTCCCGCCCTGAATGACCGGCGGCGCCCCTCGCGGCCCGGGTGGCAGCGTTGTGGGAGGGTGAGTCTGGCTTTGGGGCTTGGGGTTCCAGATCCCTGGCGTAGTGGCACCAAAACCCTTGGGAGGGGCCCCTGGGGGGCCGACCTAGGGTTAGGGTTAGCCCCCAGGAGACCGTCAGGCCCAACCACACACTGTGCGGCGAGCTGAGGTGCGGCCCGAGGTGAAGGCGCTGGGGAGCGGGAGCGTGGGCACCAGCGTTTTGGCACGGGGAGCCTTTGAAGGTCACCGGGGACTCAGAAGGCCCTGCCCTTCTCTCGCCCTCTATGACCCGCGGCGCCCCTAGCGGCCCAGGTGGGGACAGTGCGGCAGGGTGAGTCCGGCTCTGGGGCTCTGAGTTACCAATCCCCAGCATTGCAGAGCCAGGCCGCTTGGGATGTCCCCTCAGGGCCGACCTAGGGTTTTGGTTAGCTGCCAGGAGCCCGGCAGGCCCTATCCACCGGCTCTGAAGCAAGCGGTGGGGTGGGCCTAGGTGAGGGCGCTGGCGAGCAGGATCCTGGGAGCCAACGTTTTTGCGCGGGGAGCCTTCAAAGGTCAGCGTGGGCTCGGAGGGCCCTGCCCGATCTCTTGCCCTGATTGACCGGCGGGGCCTCTAGCGGCTCGGGTGGCTGAAGGGCAGCAGGGTGAGTGCGGCACATGAGCTCGGGGTCCCCATCCCCAGCGTTGCGACGCCAGGCCCCTTGGGAAGTGCCCCTCGGTGGCCGACCTATGGTTAGGGTTAGCCTCCAGGAGCCCCGCAGGCCCGATACACCACCTGTGCGTCGAGCGGAGAGTTGGGCCGAGGTGAGGGTGCTGGTGAACATGAGCCTGGGCCCAAGCGTTTTGGTTCGGTGCGCCTTCCAAGGTCGGCAGGGGTTCGGAGGGCCCTGCCAGTTCTCCCACCCTGAATGAATGGCGGCGCCCCTAGCGGCCTGTGTGGGTTGGGGTGGCAGCGTGCATCCGGCGCTGGGGCTTGGGGGCCCCCAATCCCTGGCGTTGCGGCGCCAGGCCCCTTAGGAAGGGACCTTCAGGGGCTGTCCTAGGGTTAGGGTGAGCTCCCAGGAGGCCGGCAGGCCCGAGTCGCTGGCTCTGCGAAGAGCGGAGGTGCGGGCCGAGTTGAGGGTGATGCAGAGCGGGAGCGTGGTCCCCAGCGTTTTGGCGCCCTGGGCCTTCGACTGTTGCCATGGCTCAAAGGGCCCTGCCCGTTCTCCTGCCCTGAAGAACCTACGGTGCCCTTAGCAGCTCCCTTGGCGGTGGAGTGGCAGGGTGAGTCCATGCTGCGGCTCGTGGATCCCCAATCCCCAGCGTTGTGGGGCCAGGCCTCTTGGGAGGGGCTCCTCGTGGGCGGACCTAGGTTTAGAGTTAGCACCCAGGAGGCCAGCAGGCCCAATCCTCTGGCTGGGCGGCGAGAGGTGGGCGGCCCGAGGTAAAGGCGCTGGCGATCGGGAGCGTGGGCCCCTGCATTTTGGCGCAGGAGGCTTCAAATATCGCCGGTTTCTCCAGGGCCCTGTCCCTTCTCCCGCCCTGAATGACGGGCGGCGCCACTAGCGTCCCGGGTGGCGACGTGGCGGCAGGGTGAGTCTGGCTCTGGGTCTTGGGGTCCCTGATCCCCAGTGTAGCGGCACCAGGACCCTTGGGAGGGGCCCCTGGGTGGCTGACCTAGGGTTAGGGTTAGCCCCCAGGAGGCCGGCAGGTGGGATCCGGCCACTGTCCGGGGAGCGGAGGGCGGGGCCGAGGTGAGGGCGTTGGGGAGCGGGAGCGTGGGCACCAGCGTTTTGGCACGGGGAGCCTTGGAAGGCCACCGGGGGCTCGGAAGG
Organism: Ursus americanus; assembly: GCF_024610735.1. Lineage (NCBI taxonomy): Eukaryota > Metazoa > Chordata > Mammalia > Carnivora > Ursidae > Ursus > Ursus americanus. The sequence goes on along the minus strand of NW_028273761.1, from coordinate 40,844 downwards.
CCCTGCCCCTTCTCTCGCCCTGAATGACCCGCAGTGCTCCTAGCGGCCTGGGTGGCGGCGTTGCGGTAGGGTGAGTGTGGCTCTGGGGCTTGAGGTTCCCGATCCCCGGCGAAGCGGCACCAGGACCCTTGGGAGGGGCCCCTGGGTGGCCGACCTAGGGTTAGGGTTAGCACCCGGGAGGCCGGCAGGCGGGATCCGCCCGCTGTGCGTGGAGCGGAGGGGCGGGCCGAGGTGAGGGCGCTGGCGAGCAAGAGCCTGGGCCCAAGCGTTTTGGCACCGGGGGCCTTTGAATGTCTCCGGGGACTCGGCGGGCCCTGCCCATTCTCCTCCCTGAATGACCGGCGGCGCCCCTAGCAGCCCAGGTGGCGGCGGGGCGGCATGTAAGTCCGGGCATAGGGCTCGGGGGCCCCAGTCCACCGCGTTGCGGCGCCAGGCCCCTTGGGAGGGGCCCCTCGGAGGCTGACCTAGGGTGAGGTTTAGCCCCTAGGATGCCGGCAGGCCCTATTCGCCAGCCGTGTGGAGACTGGAGTGGCGGACCGAGGTGAGGGCACTGGTGAGCGGGAGCGTGGGCCCGGGTGTTTTGGCGCGGGGGGCCTTTGAAGGTCGCCGTGTCTTGGAGGGCCCTGCCCGTGCTCCCGCCCTGAATGAACGGCACCACCCCAAGCCCCCGGGTGGCGGCTGGGTGGCAGGGTGAGTCCAGTGCTGAGGCTCGGGGGTCCCCAATCCCCAGCGTTGCGGCGCCAGATCCCTTGGGAGGGGCCCCTCGGGGGTCGATCTAGGGTTGCGGTTAGCCCCCAGGAGGCCGGTGGACCCGATCAGCGGCTGTGCGGCACGCGGAGGGTTGGGCCGAGGTGAGGGCGCTGGCGAGACTGAGCATGAGCCCAAGCGTTTTAGTGCGGGGGCCCTTCGAAGGTCAGTGGGGGCTCGGAGGGACCTGCCCGTTCTCCCGCTCTGAATGACCGGCGGGGCCCCTAGAGGCTCCGGTGCCTGAAGGGCAGCAGGGTGAGACCGGCACTTGGGTTGGGGTCCCCATTCCCGGCGTTGTGGCGCCAGGCCACTTGGGAAGGGCCCCTCCGTGGCCGAACTACAGTTAGGGTTAGCCCCCAGGAGGCCAGCAGGCCCGATACACCGCCTGTGCGTCGAGCGGAGCGTTGGGCCGAGGTGAGGGTGCTGGTGAACATGAGCCCGGGCCCAAGCGTTTTGGTTCGGGGCGCCTTCGAAGGTCGGCGGGGGTTCGAAGGGCCCTGCCCTTTCTCCCACCCTGAATGAATGGCGGCGCCCCTAGCGGCACGTGTGGGGCAGGGCGGCAGGGTGCATCCAGCGCTGGGGCTTGGGGGTTCCCAATCCCCGGCGTTGCGGCGCCAGGCCCCTTAGGAAGCGACCCTCGGGGCCGTCCTAGGGTTAGGGTTAGCGCCCAGGAGGCCGGCAGGCCCGATCCGCCGGCTGTGCGAGGAGTGGAGATGCAGGCCGAGTTGAGGGCGATGGCGAGCGGGAGCTGGGCCCCAGCGTTTTGGCGTCCTGGGCCTTTGAATGTTGCCATGGCTCGGAGGGCCCTGCCCTTTCTCCTGCCCTGAAGAACCAGCAAGGCCCCTAGCGGCTCCGTTGGCAGTGGGGCGGCAGGGTGAATCCCAGGCTGCGGCTCGGGGATCCCCAATCCCCGGCGTTGTGGTGCCAGGCCCCTTGGGAGGGGCTCCTCGTGGGCCGACCCAGGGTTAGAGTTAGCCCCCATAAGGCCGGCAGGCCAGATCCTCTGGCTGGGCGGTGAGAGGTGGGCGGGCCGAGGTAAAGGCGCTGGGGTGCGGGATTGTGGGCCCCTGCATTTTGGGGTGGGAGGCTTCAAATGTCGCCGGTTTCTCCAGGGCCCTGTCAGTTCTCCCGCCCTGAATGACCGGCGGCGCCCCTCGCGGCCCGGGTGGCAGCGTTGTGGGAGGGTGAGTCTGGCTTTGGGGCTTGGGGTTCCAGATCCCTGGCGTAGTGGCACCAAAACCCTTGGGAGGGGCCCCTGGGGGGCCGACCTAGGGTTAGGGTTAGCCCCCAGGAGACCGTCAGGCCCAACCACACACTGTGCGGCGAGCTGAGGTGCGGCCCGAGGTGAAGGCGCTGGGGAGCGGGAGCGTGGGCACCAGCGTTTTGGCACGGGGAGCCTTTGAAGGTCACCGGGGACTCAGAAGGCCCTGCCCTTCTCTCGCCCTCTATGACCCGCGGCGCCCCTAGCGGCCCAGGTGGGGACAGTGCGGCAGGGTGAGTCCGGCTCTGGGGCTCTGAGTTACCAATCCCCAGCATTGCAGAGCCAGGCCGCTTGGGATGTCCCCTCAGGGCCGACCTAGGGTTTTGGTTAGCTGCCAGGAGCCCGGCAGGCCCTATCCACCGGCTCTGAAGCAAGCGGTGGGGTGGGCCTAGGTGAGGGCGCTGGCGAGCAGGATCCTGGGAGCCAACGTTTTTGCGCGGGGAGCCTTCAAAGGTCAGCGTGGGCTCGGAGGGCCCTGCCCGATCTCTTGCCCTGATTGACCGGCGGGGCCTCTAGCGGCTCGGGTGGCTGAAGGGCAGCAGGGTGAGTGCGGCACATGAGCTCGGGGTCCCCATCCCCAGCGTTGCGACGCCAGGCCCCTTGGGAAGTGCCCCTCGGTGGCCGACCTATGGTTAGGGTTAGCCTCCAGGAGCCCCGCAGGCCCGATACACCACCTGTGCGTCGAGCGGAGAGTTGGGCCGAGGTGAGGGTGCTGGTGAACATGAGCCTGGGCCCAAGCGTTTTGGTTCGGTGCGCCTTCCAAGGTCGGCAGGGGTTCGGAGGGCCCTGCCAGTTCTCCCACCCTGAATGAATGGCGGCGCCCCTAGCGGCCTGTGTGGGTTGGGGTGGCAGCGTGCATCCGGCGCTGGGGCTTGGGGGCCCCCAATCCCTGGCGTTGCGGCGCCAGGCCCCTTAGGAAGGGACCTTCAGGGGCTGTCCTAGGGTTAGGGTGAGCTCCCAGGAGGCCGGCAGGCCCGAGTCGCTGGCTCTGCGAAGAGCGGAGGTGCGGGCCGAGTTGAGGGTGATGCAGAGCGGGAGCGTGGTCCCCAGCGTTTTGGCGCCCTGGGCCTTCGACTGTTGCCATGGCTCAAAGGGCCCTGCCCGTTCTCCTGCCCTGAAGAACCTACGGTGCCCTTAGCAGCTCCCTTGGCGGTGGAGTGGCAGGGTGAGTCCATGCTGCGGCTCGTGGATCCCCAATCCCCAGCGTTGTGGGGCCAGGCCTCTTGGGAGGGGCTCCTCGTGGGCGGACCTAGGTTTAGAGTTAGCACCCAGGAGGCCAGCAGGCCCAATCCTCTGGCTGGGCGGCGAGAGGTGGGCGGCCCGAGGTAAAGGCGCTGGCGATCGGGAGCGTGGGCCCCTGCATTTTGGCGCAGGAGGCTTCAAATATCGCCGGTTTCTCCAGGGCCCTGTCCCTTCTCCCGCCCTGAATGACGGGCGGCGCCACTAGCGTCCCGGGTGGCGACGTGGCGGCAGGGTGAGTCTGGCTCTGGGTCTTGGGGTCCCTGATCCCCAGTGTAGCGGCACCAGGACCCTTGGGAGGGGCCCCTGGGTGGCTGACCTAGGGTTAGGGTTAGCCCCCAGGAGGCCGGCAGGTGGGATCCGGCCACTGTCCGGGGAGCGGAGGGCGGGGCCGAGGTGAGGGCGTTGGGGAGCGGGAGCGTGGGCACCAGCGTTTTGGCACGGGGAGCCTTGGAAGGCCACCGGGGGCTCGGAAGGCCCTGCCCCTTCTCTCGCCCTGAATGACCCGCAGTGCTCCTAGCGGCCTGGGTGGCGGCGTTGCGGTAGGGTGAGTGTGGCTCTGGGGCTTGAGGTTCCCGATCCCCGGCGAAGCGGCACCAGGACCCTTGGGAGGGGCCCCTGGGTGGCCGACCTAGGGTTAGGGTTAGCACCCGGGAGGCCGGCAGGCGGGATCCGCCCGCTGTGCGTGGAGCGGAGGGGCGGGCCGAGGTGAGGGCGCTGGCGAGCAAGAGCCTGGGCCCAAGCGTTTTGGCACCGGGGGCCTTCGAATGTCTCCGGGGACTCGGCGGGCCCTGCCCATTCTCCTCCCTGAATGACCGGCGGCGCCCCTAGCAGCCCAGGTGGCGGCGGGGCGGCATGTAAGTCCGGGCATAGGGCTCGGGGGCCCCAGTCCACCGCGTTGCGGCGCCAGGCCCCTTGGGAGGGGCCCCTCGGAGGCTGACCTAGGGTGAGGTTTAGCCCCTAGGATGCCGGCAGGCCCTATTCGCCAGCCGTGTGGAGACTGGAGTGGCGGACCGAGGTGAGGGCACTGGTGAGCGGGAGCGTGGGCCCGGGTGTTTTGGCGCGGGGGGCCTTTGAAGGTCGCCGTGTCTTGGAGGGCCCTGCCCGTGCTCCCGCCCTGAATGAACGGCACCACCCCAAGCCCCCGGGTGGCGGCTGGGTGGCAGGGTGAGTCCAGTGCTGAGGCTCGGGGGTCCCCAATCCCCAGCGTTGCGGCGCCAGATCCCTTGGGAGGGGCCCCTCGGGGGTCGATCTAGGGTTGCGGTTAGCCCCCAGGAGGCCGGTGGACCCGATCAGCGGCTGTGCGGCACGCGGAGGGTTGGGCCGAGGTGAGGGCGCTGGCGAGACTGAGCATGAGCCCAAGCGTTTTAGTGCGGGGGCCCTTCGAAGGTCAGTGGGGGCTCGGAGGGACCTGCCCGTTCTCCCGCTCTGAATGACCGGCGGGGCCCCTAGAGGCTCCGGTGCCTGAAGGGCAGCAGGGTGAGACCGGCACTTGGGTTGGGGTCCCCATTCCCGGCGTTGTGGCGCCAGGCCACTTGGGAAGGGCCCCTCCGTGGCCGAACTACAGTTAGGGTTAGCCCCCAGGAGGCCAGCAGGCCCGATACACCGCCTGTGCGTTGAGCGGAGCGTTGGGCCGAGGTGAGGGTGCTGGTGAACATGAGCCCGGGCCCAAGCGTTTTGGTTCGGGGCGCCTTCGAAGGTCGGCGGGGGTTCGAAGGGCCCTGCCCGTTCTCCCACCCTGAATGAATGGCGGCGCCCCTAGCGGCACGTGTGGGGCAGGGCGGCAGGGTGCATCCAGCGCTGGGGCTTGGGGGTTCCCAATCCCCGGCGTTGCGGCGCCAGGCCCCTTAGGAAGCGACCCTCGGGGCCGTCCTAGGGTTAGGGTTAGCGCCCAGGAGGCCGGCAGGCCCGATCCGCCGGCTGTGCGAGGAGTGGAGATGCAGGCCGAGTTGAGGGCGATGGCGAGCGGGAGCTGGGCCCCAGCGTTTTGGCGTCCTGGGCCTTTGAATGTTGCCATGGCTCGGAGGGCCCTGCCCTTTCTCCTGCCCTGAAGAACCAGCAAGGCCCCTAGCGGCTCCGTTGGCAGTGGGGCGGCAGGGTGAATCCCAGGCTGCGGCTCGGGGATCCCCAATCCCCGGCGTTGTGGTGCCAGGCCCCTTGGGAGGGGCTCCTCGTGGGCCGACCCAGGGTTAGAGTTAGCCCCCATAAGGCCGGCAGGCCAGATCCTCTGGCTGGGCGGTGAGAGGTGGGCGGGCCGAGGTAAAGGCGCTGGGGTGCGGGATTGTGGGCCCCTGCATTTTGGGGTGGGAGGCTTCAAATGTCGCCGGTTTCTCCAGGGCCCTGTCAGTTCTCCCGCCCTGAATGACCGGCGGCGCCCCTCGCGGCCCGGGTGGCAGCGTTGTGGGAGGGTGAGTCTGGCTTTGGGGCTTGGGGTTCCAGATCCCTGGCGTAGTGGCACCAAAACCCTTGGGAGGGGCCCCTGGGGGGCCGACCTAGGGTTAGGGTTAGCCCCCAGGAGACCGTCAGGCCCAACCACACACTGTGCGGCGAGCTGAGGTGCGGCCCGAGGTGAAGGCGCTGGGGAGCGGGAGCGTGGGCACCAGCGTTTTGGCACGGGGAGCCTTTGAAGGTCACCGGGGACTCAGAAGGCCCTGCCCTTCTCTCGCCCTCTATGACCCGCGGCGCCCCTAGCGGCCCAGGTGGGGACAGTGCGGCAGGGTGAGTCCGGCTCTGGGGCTCTGAGTTACCAATCCCCAGCATTGCAGAGCCAGGCCGCTTGGGATGTCCCCTCAGGGCCGACCTAGGGTTTTGGTTAGCTGCCAGGAGCCCGGCAGGCCCTATCCACCGGCTCTGAAGCAAGCGGTGGGGTGGGCCTAGGTGAGGGCGCTGGCGAGCAGGATCCTGGGAGCCAACGTTTTTGCGCGGGGAGCCTTCAAAGGTCAGCGTGGGCTCGGAGGGCCCTGCCCGATCTCTTGCCCTGATTGACCGGCGGGGCCTCTAGCGGCTCGGGTGGCTGAAGGGCAGCAGGGTGAGTGCGGCACATGAGCTCGGGGTCCCCATCCCCAGCGTTGCGACGCCAGGCCCCTTGGGAAGTGCCCCTCGGTGGCCGACCTATGGTTAGGGTTAGCCTCCAGGAGCCCCGCAGGCCCGATACACCACCTGTGCGTCGAGCGGAGAGTTGGGCCGAGGTGAGGGTGCTGGTGAACATGAGCCTGGGCCCAAGCGTTTTGGTTCGGTGCGCCTTCCAAGGTCGGCAGGGGTTCGGAGGGCCCTGCCAGTTCTCCCACCCTGAATGAATGGCGGCGCCCCTAGCGGCCTGTGTGGGTTGGGGTGGCAGCGTGCATCCGGCGCTGGGGCTTGGGGGCCCCCAATCCCTGGCGTTGCAGCGCCAGGCCCCTTAGGAAGGGACCTTCAGGGGCTGTCCTAGGGTTAGGGTGAGCTCCCAGGAGGCCGGCAGGCCCGAGTCGCTGGCTCTGCGAAGAGCGGAGGTGCGGGCCGAGTTGAGGGTGATGCAGAGCGGGAGCGTGGTCCCCAGCGTTTTGGCGCCCTGGGCCTTCGACTGTTGCCATGGCTCAAAGGGCCCTGCCCGTTCTCCTGCCCTGAAGAACCTACGGTGCCCTTAGCAGCTCCCTTGGCGGTGGAGTGGCAGGGTGAGTCCATGCTGCGGCTCGTGGATCCCCAATCCCCAGCGTTGTGGGGCCAGGCCTCTTGGGAGGGGCTCCTCGTGGGCGGACCTAGGTTTAGAGTTAGCACCCAGGAGGCCAGCAGGCCCAATCCTCTGGCTGGGCGGCGAGAGGTGGGCGGCCCGAGGTAAAGGCGCTGGCGATCGGGAGCGTGGGCCCCTGCATTTTGGCGCAGGAGGCTTCAAATATCGCCGGTTTCTCCAGGGCCCTGTCCCTTCTCCCGCCCTGAATGACGGGCGGCGCCACTAGCGTCCCGGGTGGCGACGTGGCGGCAGGGTGAGTCTGGCTCTGGGTCTTGGGGTCCCTGATCCCCAGTGTAGCGGCACCAGGACCCTTGGGAGGGGCCCCTGGGTGGCTGACCTAGGGTTAGGGTTAGCCCCCAGGAGGCCGGCAGGTGGGATCCGGCCACTGTCCGGGGAGCGGAGGGTGGGGCCGAGGTGAGGGCGTTGGGGAGCGGGAGCGTGGGCACCAGCGTTTTGGCACGGGGAGCCTTGGAAGGCCACCGGGGGCTCGGAAGGCCCTGCCCCTTCTCTCGCCCTGAATGACCCGCAGTGCTCCTAGCGGCCTGGGTGGCGGCGTTGCGGTAGGGTGAGTGTGGCTCTGGGGCTTGAGGTTCCCGATCCCCGGCGAAGCGGCACCAGGACCCTTGGGAGGGGCCCCTGGGTGGCCGACCTAGGGTTAGGGTTAGCACCCGGGAGGCCGGCAGGCGGGATCCGCCCGCTGTGCGTGGAGCGGAGGGGCGGGCCGAGGTGAGGGCGCTGGCGAGCAAGAGCCTGGGCCCAAGCGTTTTGGCACCGGGGGCCTTCGAATGTCTCCGGGGACTCGGCGGGCCCTGCCCATTCTCCTCCCTGAATGACCGGCGGCGCCCCTAGCAGCCCAGGTGGCGGCGGGGCGGCATGTAAGTCCGGGCATAGGGCTCGGGGGCCCCAGTCCACCGCGTTGCGGCGCCAGGCCCCTTGGGAGGGGCCCCTCGGAGGCTGACCTAGGGTGAGGTTTAGCCCCTAGGATGCCGGCAGGCCCTATTCGCCAGCCGTGTGGAGACTGGAGTGGCGGACCGAGGTGAGGGCACTGGTGAGCGGGAGCGTGGGCCCGGGTGTTTTGGCGCGGGGGGCCTTTGAAGGTCGCCGTGTCTTGGAGGGCCCTGCCCGTGCTCCCGCCCTGAATGAACGGCACCACCCCAAGCCCCCGGGTGGCGGCTGGGTGGCAGGGTGAGTCCAGTGCTGAGGCTCGGGGGTCCCCAATCCCCAGCGTTGCGGCGCCAGATCCCTTGGGAGGGGCCCCTCGGGGGTCGATCTAGGGTTGCGGTTAGCCCCCAGGAGGCCGGTGGACCCGATCAGCGGCTGTGCGGCACGCGGAGGGTTGGGCCGAGGTGAGGGCGCTGGCGAGACTGAGCATGAGCCCAAGCGTTTTAGTGCGGGGGCCCTTCGAAGGTCAGTGGGGGCTCGGAGGGACCTGCCCGTTCTCCCGCTCTGAATGACCGGCGGGGCCCCTAGAGGCTCCGGTGCCTGAAGGGCAGCAGGGTGAGACCGGCACTTGGGTTGGGGTCCCCATTCCCGGCGTTGTGGCGCCAGGCCACTTGGGAAGGGCCCCTCCGTGGCCGAACTACAGTTAGGGTTAGCCCCCAGGAGGCCAGCAGGCCCGATACACCGCCTGTGCGTCGAGCGGAGCGTTGGGCCGAGGTGAGGGTGCTGGTGAACATGAGCCCGGGCCCAAGCGTTTTGGTTCGGGGCGCCTTCGAAGGTCGGCGGGGGTTCGAAGGGCCCTGCCCTTTCTCCCACCCTGAATGAATGGCGGCGCCCCTAGCGGCACGTGTGGGGCAGGGCGGCAGGGTGCATCCAGCGCTGGGGCTTGGGGGTTCCCAATCCCCGGCGTTGCGGCGCCAGGCCCCTTAGGAAGCGACCCTCGGGGCCGTCCTAGGGTTAGGGTTAGCGCCCAGGAGGCCGGCAGGCCCGATCCGCCGGCTGTGCGAGGAGTGGAGATGCAGGCCGAGTTGAGGGCGATGGCGAGCGGGAGCTGGGCCCCAGCGTTTTGGCGTCCTGGGCCTTTGAATGTTGCCATGGCTCGGAGGGCCCTGCCCTTTCTCCTGCCCTGAAGAACCAGCAAGGCCCCTAGCGGCTCCGTTGGCAGTGGGGCGGCAGGGTGAATCCCAGGCTGCGGCTCGGGGATCCCCAATCCCCGGCGTTGTGGTGCCAGGCCCCTTGGGAGGGGCTCCTCGTGGGCCGACCCAGGGTTAGAGTTAGCCCCCATAAGGCCGGCAGGCCAGATCCTCTGGCTGGGCGGTGAGAGGTGGGCGGGCCGAGGTAAAGGCGCTGGGGTGCGGGATTGTGGGCCCCTGCATTTTGGGGTGGGAGGCTTCAAATGTCGCCGGTTTCTCCAGGGCCCTGTCAGTTCTCCCGCCCTGAATGACCGGCGGCGCCCCTCGCGGCCCGGGTGGCAGCGTTGTGGGAGGGTGAGTCTGGCTTTGGGGCTTGGGGTTCCAGATCCCTGGCGTAGTGGCACCAAAACCCTTGGGAGGGGCCCCTGGGGGGCCGACCTAGGGTTAGGGTTAGCCCCCAGGAGACCGTCAGGCCCAACCACACACTGTGCGGCGAGCTGAGGTGCGGCCCGAGGTGAAGGCGCTGGGGAGCGGGAGCGTGGGCACCAGCGTTTTGGCACGGGGAGCCTTTGAAGGTCACCGGGGACTCAGAAGGCCCTGCCCTTCTCTCGCCCTCTATGACCCGCGGCGCCCCTAGCGGCCCAGGTGGGGACAGTGCGGCAGGGTGAGTCCGGCTCTGGGGCTCTGAGTTACCAATCCCCAGCATTGCAGAGCCAGGCCGCTTGGGATGTCCCCTCAGGGCCGACCTAGGGTTTTGGTTAGCTGCCAGGAGCCCGGCAGGCCCTATCCACCGGCTCTGAAGCAAGCGGTGGGGTGGGCCTAGGTGAGGGCGCTGGCGAGCAGGATCCTGGGAGCCAACGTTTTTGCGCGGGGAGCCTTCAAAGGTCAGCGTGGGCTCGGAGGGCCCTGCCCGATCTCTTGCCCTGATTGACCGGCGGGGCCTCTAGCGGCTCGGGTGGCTGAAGGGCAGCAGGGTGAGTGCGGCACATGAGCTCGGGGTCCCCATCCCCAGCGTTGCGACGCCAGGCCCCTTGGGAAGTGCCCCTCGGTGGCCGACCTATGGTTAGGGTTAGCCTCCAGGAGCCCCGCAGGCCCGATACACCACCTGTGCGTCGAGCGGAGAGTTGGGCCGAGGTGAGGGTGCTGGTGAACATGAGCCTGGGCCCAAGCGTTTTGGTTCGGTGCGCCTTCCAAGGTCGGCAGGGGTTCGGAGGGCCCTGCCAGTTCTCCCACCCTGAATGAATGGCGGCGCCCCTAGCGGCCTGTGTGGGTTGGGGTGGCAGCGTGCATCCGGCGCTGGGGCTTGGGGGCCCCCAATCCCTGGCGTTGCGGCGCCAGGCCCCTTAGGAAGGGACCTTCAGGGGCTGTCCTAGGGTTAGGGTGAGCTCCCAGGAGGCCGGCAGGCCCGAGTCGCTGGCTCTGCGAAGAGCGGAGGTGCGGGCCGAGTTGAGGGTGATGCAGAGCGGGAGCGTGGTCCCCAGCGTTTTGGCGCCCTGGGCCTTCGACTGTTGCCATGGCTCAAAGGGCCCTGCCCGTTCTCCTGCCCTGAAGAACCTACGGTGCCCTTAGCAGCTCCCTTGGCGGTGGAGTGGCAGGGTGAGTCCATGCTGCGGCTCGTGGATCCCCAATCCCCAGCGTTGTGGGGCCAGGCCTCTTGGGAGGGGCTCCTCGTGGGCGGACCTAGGTTTAGAGTTAGCACCCAGGAGGCCAGCAGGCCCAATCCTCTGGCTGGGCGGCGAGAGGTGGGCGGCCCGAGGTAAAGGCGCTGGCGATCGGGAGCGTGGGCCCCTGCATTTTGGCGCAGGAGGCTTCAAATATCGCCGGTTTCTCCAGGGCCCTGTCCCTTCTCCCGCCCTGAATGACGGGCGGCGCCACTAGCGTCCCGGGTGGCGACGTGGCGGCAGGGTGAGTCTGGCTCTGGGTCTTGGGGTCCCTGATCCCCAGTGTAGCGGCACCAGGACCCTTGGGAGGGGCCCCTGGGTGGCTGACCTAGGGTTAGGGTTAGCCCCCAGGAGGCCGGCAGGTGGGATCCGGCCACTGTCCGGGGAGCGGAGGGCGGGGCCGAGGTGAGGGCGTTGGGGAGCGGGAGCGTGGGCACCAGCGTTTTGGCACGGGGAGCCTTGGAAGGCCACCGGGGGCTCGGAAGGCCCTGCCCCTTCTCTCGCCCTGAATGACCCGCAGTGCTCCTAGCGGCCTGGGTGGCGGCGTTGCGGTAGGGTGAGTGTGGCTCTGGGGCTTGAGGTTCCCGATCCCCGGCGAAGCGGCACCAGGACCCTTGGGAGGGGCCCCTGGGTGGCCGACCTAGGGTTAGGGTTAGCACCCGGGAGGCCGGCAGGCGGGATCCGCCCGCTGTGCGTGGAGCGGAGGGGCGGGCCGAGGTGAGGGTGCTGGTGAACATGAGCCCGGGCCCAAGCGTTTTGGTTCGGGGCGCCTTCGAAGGTCGGCGGGGGTTCGAAGGGCCCTGCCCGTTCTCCCACCCTGAATGAATGGCGGCGCCCCTAGCGGCACGTGTGGGGCAGGGCGGCAGGGTGCATCCAGCGCTGGGGCTTGGGGGTTCCCAATCCCCGGCGTTGCGGCGCCAGGCCCCTTAGGAAGCGACCCTCGGGGCCGTCCTAGGGTTAGGGTTAGCGCCCAGGAGGCCGGCAGGCCCGATCCGCCGGCTGTGCGAGGAGTGGAGATGCAGGCCGAGTTGAGGGCGATGGCGAGCGGGAGCTGGGCCCCAGCGTTTTGGCGTCCTGGGCCTTTGAATGTTGCCATGGCTCGGAGGGCCCTGCCCTTTCTCCTGCCCTGAAGAACCAGCAAGGCCCCTAGCGGCTCCGTTGGCAGTGGGGCGGCAGGGTGAATCCCAGGCTGCGGCTCGGGGATCCCCAATCCCCGGCGTTGTGGTGCCAGGCCCCTTGGGAGGGGCTCCTCGTGGGCCGACCCAGGGTTAGAGTTAGCCCCCATAAGGCCGGCAGGCCAGATCCTCTGGCTGGGCGGTGAGAGGTGGGCGGGCCGAGGTAAAGGCGCTGGGGTGCGGGATTGTGGGCCCCTGCATTTTGGGGTGGGAGGCTTCAAATGTCGCCGGTTTCTCCAGGGCCCTGTCAGTTCTCCCGCCCTGAATGACCGGCGGCGCCCCTCGCGGCCCGGGTGGCAGCGTTGTGGGAGGGTGAGTCTGGCTTTGGGGCTTGGGGTTCCAGATCCCTGGCGTAGTGGCACCAAAACCCTTGGGAGGGGCCCCTGGGGGGCCGACCTAGGGTTAGGGTTAGCCCCCAGGAGACCGTCAGGCCCAACCACACACTGTGCGGCGAGCTGAGGTGCGGCCCGAGGTGAAGGCGCTGGGGAGCGGGAGCGTGGGCACCAGCGTTTTGGCACGGGGAGCCTTTGAAGGTCACCGGGGACTCAGAAGGCCCTGCCCTTCTCTCGCCCTCTATGACCCGCGGCGCCCCTAGCGGCCCAGGTGGGGACAGTGCGGCAGGGTGAGTCCGGCTCTGGGGCTCTGAGTTACCAATCCCCAGCATTGCAGAGCCAGGCCGCTTGGGATGTCCCCTCAGGGCCGACCTAGGGTTTTGGTTAGCTGCCAGGAGCCCGGCAGGCCCTATCCACCGGCTCTGAAGCAAGCGGTGGGGTGGGCCTAGGTGAGGGCGCTGGCGAGCAGGATCCTGGGAGCCAACGTTTTTGCGCGGGGAGCCTTCAAAGGTCAGCGTGGGCTCGGAGGGCCCTGCCCGATCTCTTGCCCTGATTGACCGGCGGGGCCTCTAGCGGCTCGGGTGGCTGAAGGGCAGCAGGGTGAGTGCGGCACATGAGCTCGGGGTCCCCATCCCCAGCGTTGCGACGCCAGGCCCCTTGGGAAGTGCCCCTCGGTGGCCGACCTATGGTTAGGGTTAGCCTCCAGGAGCCCCGCAGGCCCGATACACCACCTGTGCGTCGAGCGGAGAGTTGGGCCGAGGTGAGGGTGCTGGTGAACATGAGCCTGGGCCCAAGCGTTTTGGTTCGGTGCGCCTTCCAAGGTCGGCAGGGGTTCGGAGGGCCCTGCCAGTTCTCCCACCCTGAATGAATGGCGGCGCCCCTAGCGGCCTGTGTGGGTTGGGGTGGCAGCGTGCATCCGGCGCTGGGGCTTGGGGGCCCCCAATCCCTGGCGTTGCGGCGCCAGGCCCCTTAGGAAGGGACCTTCAGGGGCTGTCCTAGGGTTAGGGTGAGCTCCCAGGAGGCCGGCAGGCCCGAGTCGCTGGCTCTGCGAAGAGCGGAGGTGCGGGCCGAGTTGAGGGTGATGCAGAGCGGGAGCGTGGTCCCCAGCGTTTTGGCGCCCTGGGCCTTCGACTGTTGCCATGGCTCAAAGGGCCCTGCCCGTTCTCCTGCCCTGAAGAACCTACGGTGCCCTTAGCAGCTCCCTTGGCGGTGGAGTGGCAGGGTGAGTCCATGCTGCGGCTCGTGGATCCCCAATCCCCAGCGTTGTGGGGCCAGGCCTCTTGGGAGGGGCTCCTCGTGGGCGGACCTAGGTTTAGAGTTAGCACCCAGGAGGCCAGCAGGCCCAATCCTCTGGCTGGGCGGCGAGAGGTGGGCGGCCCGAGGTAAAGGCGCTGGCGATCGGGAGCGTGGGCCCCTGCATTTTGGCGCAGGAGGCTTCAAATATCGCCGGTTTCTCCAGGGCCCTGTCCCTTCTCCCGCCCTGAATGACGGGCGGCGCCACTAGCGTCCCGGGTGGCGACGTGGCGGCAGGGTGAGTCTGGCTCTGGGTCTTGGGGTCCCTGATCCCCAGTGTAGCGGCACCAGGACCCTTGGGAGGGGCCCCTGGGTGGCTGACCTAGGGTTAGGGTTAGCCCCCAGGAGGCCGGCAGGTGGGATCCGGCCACTGTCCGGGGAGCGGAGGGCGGGGCCGAGGTGAGGGCGTTGGGGAGCGGGAGCGTGGGCACCAGCGTTTTGGCACGGGGAGCCTTGGAAGGCCACCGGGGGCTCGGAAGGCCCTGCCCCTTCTCTCGCCCTGAATGACCCGCAGTGCTCCTAGCGGCCTGGGTGGCGGCGTTGCGGTAGGGTGAGTGTGGCTCTGGGGCTTGAGGTTCCCGATCCCCGGCGAAGCGGCACCAGGACCCTTGGGAGGGGCCCCTGGGTGGCCGACCTAGGGTTAGGGTTAACACCCGGGAGGCCGGCAGGCGGGATCCGCCCGCTGTGCGTGGAGCGGAGGGGCGGGCCGAGGTGAGGGCGCTGGCGAGCAAGAGCCTGGGCCCAAGCGTTTTGGCACCGGGGGCCTTCGAATGTCTCCGGGGACTCGGCGGGCCCTGCCCATTCTCCTCCCTGAATGACCGGCGGCGCCCCTAGCAGCCCAGGTGGCGGCGGGGCGGCATGTAAGTCCGGGCATAGGGCTCGGGGGCCCCAGTCCACCGCGTTGCGGCGCCAGGCCCCTTGGGAGGGGCCCCTCGGAGGCTGACCTAGGGTGAGATTTAGCCCCTAGGATGCCGGCAGGCCCTATTCGCCCGCCGTGTGGAGACTGGAGTGGCGGACCGAGGTGAGGGCACTGGTGAGCGGGAGCGTGGGCCCGGGTGTTTTGGCGCGGGGGGCCTTTGAAGGTCGCCGTGTCTTGGAGGGCCCTGCCCGTGCTCCCGCCCTGAATGAACGGCACCACCCCAAGCCCCCGGGTGGCGGCTGGGTGGCAGGGTGAGTCCAGTGCTGAGGCTCGGGGGTCCCCAATCCCCAGCGTTGCGGCGCCAGATCCCTTGGGAGGGGCCCCTCGGGGGTCGATCTAGGGTTGCGGTTAGCCCCCAGGAGGCCGGTGGACCCGATCAGCGGCTGTGCGGCACGCGGAGGGTTGGGCCGAGGTGAGGGCGCTGGCGAGACTGAGCATGAGCCCAAGCGTTTTAGTGCGGGGGCCCTTCGAAGGTCAGTGGGGGCTCGGAGGGACCTGCCCGTTCTCCCGCTCTGAATGACCGGCGGGGCCCCTAGAGGCTCCGGTGCCTGAAGGGCAGCAGGGTGAGACCGGCACTTGGGTTGGGGTCCCCATTCCCGGCGTTGTGGCGCCAGGCCACTTGGGAAGGGCCCCTCCGTGGCCGAACTACAGTTAGGGTTAGCCCCCAGGAGGCCAGCAGGCCCGATACACCGCCTGTGCGTCGAGCGGAGCGTTGGGCCGAGGTGAGGGTGCTGGTGAACATGAGCCCGGGCCCAAGCGTTTTGGTTCGGGGCGCCTTCGAAGGTCGGCGGGGGTTCGAAGGGCCCTGCCCGTTCTCCCACCCTGAATGAATGGCGGCGCCCCTAGCGGCACGTGTGGGGCAGGGCGGCAGGGTGCATCCAGCGCTGGGGCTTGGGGGTTCCCAATCCCCGGCGTTGCGGCGCCAGGCCCCTTAGGAAGCGACCCTCGGGGCCGTCCTAGGGTTAGGGTTAGCGCCCAGGAGGCCGGCAGGCCCGATCCGCCGGCTGTGCGAGGAGTGGAGATGCAGGCCGAGTTGAGGGCGATGGCGAGCGGGAGCTGGGCCCCAGCGTTTTGGCGTCCTGGGCCTTTGAATGTTGCCATGGCTCGGAGGGCCCTGCCCTTTCTCCTGCCCTGAAGAACCAGCAAGGCCCCTAGCGGCTCCGTTGGCAGTGGGGCGGCAGGGTGAATCCCAGGCTGCGGCTCGGGGATCCCCAATCCCCGGCGTTGTGGTGCCAGGCCCCTTGGGAGGGGCTCCTCGTGGGCCGACCCAGGGTTAGAGTTAGCCCCCATAAGGCCGGCAGGCCAGATCCTCTGGCTGGGCGGTGAGAGGTGGGCGGGCCGAGGTAAAGGCGCTGGGGTGCGGGATTGTGGGCCCCTGCATTTTGGGGTGGGAGGCTTCAAATGTCGCCGGTTTCTCCAGGGCCCTGTCAGTTCTCCCGCCCTGAATGACCGGCGGCGCCCCTCGCGGCCCGGGTGGCAGCGTTGTGGGAGGGTGAGTCTGGCTTTGGGGCTTGGGGTTCCAGATCCCTGGCGTAGTGGCACCAAAACCCTTGGGAGGGGCCCCTGGGGGGCCGACCTAGGGTTAGGGTTAGCCCCCAGGAGACCGTCAGGCCCAACCACACACTGTGCGGCGAGCTGAGGTGCGGCCCGAGGTGAAGGCGCTGGGGAGCGGGAGCGTGGGCACCAGCGTTTTGGCACGGGGAGCCTTTGAAGGTCACCGGGGACTCAGAAGGCCCTGCCCTTCTCTCGCCCTCTATGACCCGCGGCGCCCCTAGCGGCCCAGGTGGGGACAGTGCGGCAGGGTGAGTCCGGCTCTGGGGCTCTGAGTTACCAATCCCCAGCATTGCAGAGCCAGGCCGCTTGGGATGTCCCCTCAGGGCCGACCTAGGGTTTTGGTTAGCTGCCAGGAGCCCGGCAGGCCCTATCCACCGGCTCTGAAGCAAGCGGTGGGGTGGGCCTAGGTGAGGGCACTGGCGAGCAGGATCCTGGGAGCCAACGTTTTTGCGCGGGGAGCCTTCAAAGGTCAGCGTGGGCTCGGAGGGCCCTGCCCGATCTCTTGCCCTGATTGACCGGCGGGGCCTCTAGCGGCTCGGGTGGCTGAAGGGCAGCAGGGTGAGTGCGGCACATGAGCTCGGGGTCCCCATCCCCAGCGTTGCGACGCCAGGCCCCTTGGGAAGTGCCCCTCGGTGGCCGACCTATGGTTAGGGTTAGCCTCCAGGAGCCCCGCAGGCCCGATACACCACCTGTGCGTCGAGCGGAGAGTTGGGCCGAGGTGAGGGTGCTGGTGAACATGAGCCTGGGCCCAAGCGTTTTGGTTCGGTGCGCCTTCCAAGGTCGGCAGGGGTTCGGAGGGCCCTGCCAGTTCTCCCACCCTGAATGAATGGCGGCGCCCCTAGCGGCCTGTGTGGGTTGGGGTGGCAGCGTGCATCCGGCGCTGGGGCTTGGGGGCCCCCAATCCCTGGCGTTGCAGCGCCAGGCCCCTTAGGAAGGGACCTTCAGGGGCTGTCCTAGGGTTAGGGTGAGCTCCCAGGAGGCCGGCAGGCCCGAGTCGCTGGCTCTGCGAAGAGCGGAGGTGCGGGCCGAGTTGAGGGTGATGCAGAGCGGGAGCGTGGTCCCCAGCGTTTTGGCGCCCTGGGCCTTCGACTGTTGCCATGGCTCAAAGGGCCCTGCCCGTTCTCCTGCCCTGAAGAACCTACGGTGCCCTTAGCAGCTCCCTTGGCGGTGGAGTGGCAGGGTGAGTCCATGCTGCGGCTCGTGGATCCCCAATCCCCAGCGTTGTGGGGCCAGGCCTCTTGGGAGGGGCTCCTCGTGGGCGGACCTAGGTTTAGAGTTAGCACCCAGGAGGCCAGCAGGCCCAATCCTCTGGCTGGGCGGCGAGAGGTGGGCGGCCCGAGGTAAAGGCGCTGGCGATCGGGAGCGTGGGCCCCTGCATTTTGGCGCAGGAGGCTTCAAATATCGCCGGTTTCTCCAGGGCCCTGTCCCTTCTCCCGCCCTGAATGACGGGCGGCGCCACTAGCGTCCCGGGTGGCGACGTGGCGGCAGGGTGAGTCTGGCTCTGGGTCTTGGGGTCCCTGATCCCCAGTGTAGCGGCACCAGGACCCTTGGGAGGGGCCCCTGGGTGGCTGACCTAGGGTTAGGGTTAGCCCCCAGGAGGCCGGCAGGTGGGATCCGGCCACTGTCCGGGGAGCGGAGGGCGGGGCCGAGGTGAGGGCGTTGGGGAGCGGGAGCGTGGGCACCAGCGTTTTGGCACGGGGAGCCTTGGAAGGCCACCGGGGGCTCGGAAGGCCCTGCCCCTTCTCTCGCCCTGAATGACCCGCAGTGCTCCTAGCGGCCTGGGTGGCGGCGTTGCGGTAGGGTGAGTGTGGCTCTGGGGCTTGAGGTTCCCGATCCCCGGCGAAGCGGCACCAGGACCCTTGGGAGGGGCCCCTGGGTGGCCGACCTAGGGTTAGGGTTAGCACCCGGGAGGCCGGCAGGCGGGATCCGCCCGCTGTGCGTGGAGCGGAGGGGCGGGCCGAGGTGAGGGCGCTGGCGAGCAAGAGCCTGGGCCCAAGCGTTTTGGCACCGGGGGCCTTCGAATGTCTCCGGGGACTCGGCGGGCCCTGCCCATTCTCCTCCCTGAATGACCGGCGGCGCCCCTAGCAGCCCAGGTGGCGGCGGGGCGGCATGTAAGTCCGGGCATAGGGCTCGGGGGCCCCAGTCCACCGCGTTGCGGCGCCAGGCCCCTTGGGAGGGGCCCCTCGGAGGCTGACCTAGGGTGAGGTTTAGCCCCTCGGATGCCGGCAGGCCCTATTCGCCAGCCGTGTGGAGACTGGAGTGGCGGACCGAGGTGAGGGCACTGGTGAGCGGGAGCGTGGGCCCGGGTGTTTTGGCGCGGGGGGCCTTTGAAGTCGCCGTGTCTTGGAGGGCCCTGCCCGTGCTCCCGCCCTGAATGAACGGCACCACCCCAAGCCCCCGGGGTGGCGCTGGGTGGCAGGGTGAGTCCAGTGCTGAGGCTCGGGGGTCCCCAATCCCCAGCGTTGCGGCGCCAGATCCCTTGGGAGGGGCCCCTCGGGGGTCGATCTAGGGTTTGCGGTTAGCCCCCAGGAGGCCGGTGGACCCGATCAGCGGCTGTGCAGCACGCGGAGGGTTGGGCCGAGGTGAGGGCGCTGGCGAGACTGAGCATGAGCCCAAGCGTTTTAGTGCGGGGGCCCTTCGAAGGTCAGTGGGGGCTCGGAGGGACCTGCCCGTTCTCCCGCTCTGAATGACCGGCGGGGCCCCTAGAGGCTCCGGTGCCTGAAGGGCAGCAGGGTGAGACCGGCACTTGGGTTGGGGTCCCCATTCCTGGCGTTGTGGCGCCAGGCCACTTGGGAAGGGCCCCTCCGTGGCCGAACTACAGTTAGGGTTAGCCCCCAGGAGGCCAGCAGGCCCGATACACCGCCTGTGCGTCGAGCGGAGCGTTGGGCCGAGGTGAGGGTGCTGGTGAACATGAGCCCGGGGCCCAAGCGTTTTGGTTCGGGGCGCCTTCGAAGGTCGGCGGGGGTTCGAAGGGCCCTGCCCCTTCTCCCACCCTGAATGAATGGCGGCGCCCCTAGCGGCACGTGTGGGGCAGGGCGGCAGGGTGCATCCAGCGCTGGGGCTTGGGGGTTCCCAATCCCCGGCGTTGCGGCGCCAGGCCCCTTAGGAAGCGACCCTCGGGGCCGTCCTAGGGTTAGGGTTAGCGCCCAGGAGGCCGGCAGGCCCGATCCGCCGGCTGTGCGAGGAGTGGAGATGCAGGCCGAGTTGAGGGCGATGGCGAGCGGGAGCTGGGGCCCCAGCGTTTTGGCGTCCTGGGCCTTTGAATGTTGCCATGGCTCGGAGGGCCCTGCCCTTTCTCCTGCCCTGAAGAACCAGCAAGGCCCCTAGCGGCTCCGTTGGCAGTGGGGCGGCAGGGTGAATCCCAGGCTGCGGCTCGGGGGATCCCCAATCCCCGGCGTTGTGGTGCCAGGCCCCTTGGGAGGGGCTCCTCGTGGGCCGACCCAGGGTTAGAGTTAGCCCCCATAAGGCCGGCAGGCCAGATCCTCTGGCTGGGCGGTGAGAGGTGGGCGGGCCGAGGTAAAGGCGCTGGGGTGCGGGATTGTGGGCCCCTGCATTTTGGGGTGGGAGGCTTCAAATGTCGCCGGTTTCTCCAGGGCCCTGTCAGTTCTCCCGCCCTGAATGACCGGCGGCGCCCCTCGCGGCCCGGGGTGGCAGCGTTGTGGGAGGGTGAGTCTGGCTTTGGGCTTGGGGTTCCAGATCCCTGGCGTAGTGGCACCAAAACCCTTGGGAGGGGCCCCTGGGGGGCCGACCTAGGGTTAGGGTTAGCCCCCAGGAGACCGTCAGGCCCAACCACACACTGTGCGGCGAGCTGAGGTGCGGCCCGAGGTGAAGGCGCTGGGGAGCGGGAGCGTGGGCACCAGCGTTTTGGCACGGGGAGCCTTTGAAGGTCACCGGGGACTCAGAAGGCCCTGCCCTTCTCTCGCCCTCTATGACCCGCGGCGCCCCTAGCGGCCCAGGTGGGGACAGTGCGGCAGGGTGAGTCCGGCTCTGGGGCTCTGAGTTACCAATCCCCAGCATTGCAGAGCCAGGCCGCTTGGGATGTCCCCTCAGGGCCGACCTAGGGTTTTGGTTAGCTGCCAGGAGCCCGGCAGGCCCTATCCACCGGCTCTGAAGCAAGCGGTGGGGTGGGCCTAGGTGAGGGCGCTGGCGAGCAGGATCCTGGGAGCCAACGTTTTTGCGCGGGGAGCCTTCAAAGGTCAGCGTGGGCTCGGAGGGCCCTGCCCGATCTCTTGCCCTGATTGACCGGCGGGGCCTCTAGCGGCTCGGGTGGCTGAAGGGCAGCAGGGTGAGTGCGGCACATGAGCTCGGGGTCCCCATCCCCAGCGTTGCGACGCCAGGCCCCTTGGGAAGTGCCCCTCGGTGGCCGACCTATGGTTAGGGTTAGCCTCCAGGAGCCCCGCAGGCCCGATACACCACCTGTGCGTCGAGCGGAGAGTTGGGCCGAGGTGAGGGTGCTGGTGAACATGAGCCTGGGCCCAAGCGTTTTGGTTCGGTGCGCCTTCCAAGGTCGGCAGGGGTTCGGAGGGCCCTGCCAGTTCTCCCACCCTGAATGAATGGCGGCGCCCCTAGCGGCCTGTGTGGGTTGGGGTGGCAGCGTGCATCCGGCGCTGGGGCTTGGGGGCCCCAATCCCTGGCGTTGCAGCGCCAGGCCCCTTAGGAAGGGACCTTCAGGGGCTGTCCTAGGGTTAGGGTGAGCTCCCAGGAGGCCGCAGGCCCGAGTCGCTGGCTCTGCGAAGAGCGGAGGTGCGGGCCGAGTTGAGGGTGATGCAGAGCGGGAGCGTGGTCCCCAGCGTTTTGGCGCCCTGGGCCTTCGACTGTTGCCATGGCTCAAAGGGCCCTGCCCGTTCTCCTGCCCTGAAGAACCTACGGTGCCCTTAGCAGCTCCCTTGGCGGTGGAGTGGCAGGGTGAGTCCATGCTGCGGCTCGTGGATCCCCAATCCCCAGCGTTGTGGGGCCAGGCCTCTTGGGAGGGGCTCCTCGTGGGCGGACCTAGGTTTAGAGTTAGCACCCAGGAGGCCAGCAGGCCCAATCCTCTGGCTGGGCGGCGAGAGGTGGGCGGCCCGAGGTAAAGGCGCTGGCGATCGGGAGCGTGGGCCCCTGCATTTTGGCGCAGGAGGCTTCAAATATCGCCGGTTTCTCCAGGGCCCTGTCCCTTCTCCCGCCCTGAATGACGGGCGGCGCCACTAGCGTCCCGGGGTGGCGACGTGGCGGCAGGGTGAGTCTGGCTCTGGGTCTTGGGGTCCCTGATCCCCAGTGTAGCGGCACCAGGACCCTTGGGAGGGGCCCCTGGGTGGCTGACCTAGGGTTAGGGTTAGCCCCCAGGAGGCCGGCAGGTGGGATCCGGCCACTGTCCGGGGAGCGGAGGGCGGGGCCGAGGTGAGGGCGTTGGGGAGCGGGAGCGTGGGCACCAGCGTTTTGGCACGGGGAGCCTTGGAAGGCCACCGGGGGCTCGGAAGGCCCTGCCCCTTCTCTCGCCCTGAATGACCCGCAGTGCTCCTAGCGGCCTGGGTGGCGGCGTTGCGGTAGGGTGAGTGTGGCTCTGGGGCTTGAGGTTCCCGATCCCCGGCGAAGCGGCACCAGGACCCTTGGGAGGGGCCCCTGGGTGGCCGACCTAGGGTTAGGGTTAACACCCGGGAGGCCGGCAGGCGGGATCCGCCCGCTGTGCGTGGAGCGGAGGGGCGGGCCGAGGTGAGGGCGCTGGCGAGCAAGAGCCTGGGCCCAAGCGTTTTGGCACCGGGGGCCTTCGAATGTCTCCGGGGACTCGGCGGGCCCTGCCCATTCTCCTCCCTGAATGACCGGCGGCGCCCCTAGCAGCCCAGGTGGCGGCGGGGCGGCATGTAAGTCCGGGCATAGGGCTCGGGGGCCCCAGTCCACCGCGTTGCGGCGCCAGGCCCCTTGGGAGGGGCCCCTCGGAGGCTGACCTAGGGTGAGGTTTAGCCCCTCGGATGCCGGCAGGCCCTATTCGCCAGCCGTGTGGAGACTGGAGTGGAGGACCGAGGTGAGGGCACTGGTGAGCGGGAGCGTGGGCCCGGGTGTTTTGGCGCGGGGGGCCTTTGAAGGTCGCCGTGTCTTGGAGGGCCCTGCCCGTGCTCCCGCCCTGAATGAACGGCACCACCCCAAGCCCCCGGGTGGCGGCTGGGTGGCAGGGTGAGTCCAGTGCTGAGGCTCGGGGGTCCCCAATCCCCAGCGTTGCGGCGCCAGATCCCTTGGGAGGGGCCCCTCGGGGGTCGATCTAGGGTTGCGGTTAGCCCCCAGGAGGCCGGTGGACCCGATCAGCGGCTGTGCGGCACGTGGAGGGTTGGGCCGAGGTGAGGGCGCTGGCGAGACTGAGCATGAGCCCAAGCGTTTTAGTGCGGGGGCCCTTCGAAGGTCAGTGGGGGTTCGGAGGGACCTGCCCGTTCTCCCGCTCTGAATGACCGGCGGGGCCCCTAGAGGCTCCGGTGCCTGAAGGGCAGCAGGGTGAGACCGGCACTTGGGTTGGGGTCCCCATTCCCGGCGTTGTGGCGCCAGGCCACTTGGGAAGGGCCCCTCCGTGGCCGAACTACAGTTAGGGTTAGCCCCCAGGAGGCCAGCAGGCCCGATACACCGCCTGTGCGTCGAGCGGAGCGTTGGGCCGAGGTGAGGGTGCTGGTGAACATGAGCCCGGGCCCAAGCGTTTTGGTTCGGGGCGCCTTCGAAGGTCGGCGGGGGTTCGAAGGGCCCTGCCCCTTCTCCCACCCTGAATGAATGGCGGCGCCCCTAGCGGCACGTGTGGGGCAGGGCGGCAGGGTGCATCCAGCGCTGGGGCTTGGGGGTTCCCAATCCCCGGCGTTGCGGCGCCAGGCCCCTTAGGAAGCGACCCTCGGGGCCGTCCTAGGGTTAGGGTTAGCGCCCAGGAGGCCGGCAGGCCCGATCCGCCGGCTGTGCGAGGAGTGGAGATGCAGGCCGAGTTGAGGGCGATGGCGAGCGGGAGCTGGGCCCCAGCGTTTTGGCGTCCTGGGCCTTTGAATGTTGCCATGGCTCGGAGGGCCCTGCCCTTTCTCCTGCCCTGAAGAACCAGCAAGGCCCCTAGCGGCTCCGTTGGCAGTGGGGCGGCAGGGTGAATCCCAGGCTGCGGCTCGGGGATCCCCAATCCCCGGCGTTGTGGTGCCAGGCCCCTTGGGAGGGGCTCCTCGTGGGCCGACCCAGGGTTAGAGTTAGCCCCCATAAGGCCGGCAGGCCAGATCCTCTGGCTGGGCGGTGAGAGGTGGGCGGGC
Source organism: Ursus americanus (assembly GCF_024610735.1). Taxonomy (NCBI): domain Eukaryota; kingdom Metazoa; phylum Chordata; class Mammalia; order Carnivora; family Ursidae; genus Ursus; species Ursus americanus. Next base: position 17,650 of record NW_028273761.1, on the reverse strand, counting down.
CGAGGTAAAGGCGCTGGGGTGCGGGATTGTGGGCCCCTGCATTTTGGGGTGGGAGGCTTCAAATGTCGCCGGTTTCTCCAGGGCCCTGTCAGTTCTCCCGCCCTGAATGACCGGCGGCGCCCCTCGCGGCCCGGGTGGCAGCGTTGTGGGAGGGTGAGTCTGGCTTTGGGGCTTGGGGTTCCAGATCCCTGGCGTAGTGGCACCAAAACCCTTGGGAGGGGCCCCTGGGGGGCCGACCTAGGGTTAGGGTTAGCCCCCAGGAGACCGTCAGGCCCAACCACACACTGTGCGGCGAGCTGAGGTGCGGCCCGAGGTGAAGGCGCTGGGGAGCGGGAGCGTGGGCACCAGCGTTTTGGCACGGGGAGCCTTTGAAGGTCACCGGGGACTCAGAAGGCCCTGCCCTTCTCTCGCCCTCTATGACCCGCGGCGCCCCTAGCGGCCCAGGTGGGGACAGTGCGGCAGGGTGAGTCCGGCTCTGGGGCTCTGAGTTACCAATCCCCAGCATTGCAGAGCCAGGCCGCTTGGGATGTCCCCTCAGGGCCGACCTAGGGTTTTGGTTAGCTGCCAGGAGCCCGGCAGGCCCTATCCACCGGCTCTGAAGCAAGCGGTGGGGTGGGCCTAGGTGAGGGCGCTGGCGAGCAGGATCCTGGGAGCCAACGTTTTTGCGCGGGGAGCCTTCAAAGGTCAGCGTGGGCTCGGAGGGCCCTGCCCGATCTCTTGCCCTGATTGACCGGCGGGGCCTCTAGCGGCTCGGGTGGCTGAAGGGCAGCAGGGTGAGTGCGGCACATGAGCTCGGGGTCCCCATCCCCAGCGTTGCGACGCCAGGCCCCTTGGGAAGTGCCCCTCGGTGGCCGACCTATGGTTAGGGTTAGCCTCCAGGAGCCCCGCAGGCCCGATACACCACCTGTGCGTCGAGCGGAGAGTTGGGCCGAGGTGAGGGTGCTGGTGAACATGAGCCTGGGCCCAAGCGTTTTGGTTCGGTGCGCCTTCCAAGGTCGGCAGGGGTTCGGAGGGCCCTGCCAGTTCTCCCACCCTGAATGAATGGCGGCGCCCCTAGCGGCCTGTGTGGGTTGGGGTGGCAGCGTGCATCCGGCGCTGGGGCTTGGGGGCCCCCAATCCCTGGCGTTGCAGCGCCAGGCCCCTTAGGAAGGGACCTTCAGGGGCTGTCCTAGGGTTAGGGTGAGCTCCCAGGTGGCCGGCAGGCCCGAGTCGCTGGCTCTGCGAAGAGCGGAGGTGCGGGCCGAGTTGAGGGTGATGCAGAGCGGGAGCGTGGTCCCCAGCGTTTTGGCGCCCTGGGCCTTCGACTGTTGCCATGGCTCAAAGGGCCCTGCCCGTTCTCCTGCCCTGAAGAACCTACGGTGCCCTTAGCAGCTCCCTTGGCGGTGGAGTGGCAGGGTGAGTCCATGCTGCGGCTCGTGGATCCCCAATCCCCAGCGTTGTGGGGCCAGGCCTCTTGGGAGGGGCTCCTCGTGGGCGGACCTAGGTTTAGAGTTAGCACCCAGGAGGCCAGCAGGCCCAATCCTCTGGCTGGGCGGCGAGAGGTGGGCGGCCCGAGGTAAAGGCGCTGGCGATCGGGAGCGTGGGCCCCTGCATTTTGGCGCAGGAGGCTTCAAATATCGCCGGTTTCTCCAGGGCCCTGTCCCTTCTCCCGCCCTGAATGACGGGCGGCGCCACTAGCGTCCCGGGGTGGCGACGTGGCGGCAGGGTGAGTCTGGCTCTGGGTCTTGGGGTCCCTGATCCCCAGTGTAGCGGCACCAGGACCCTTGGGAGGGGCCCCTGGGTGGCTGACCTAGGGTTAGGGTTAGCCCCCAGGAGGCCGGCAGGTGGGATCCGGCCACTGTCCGGGGAGCGGAGGGCGGGGCCGAGGTGAGGGCGTTGGGGAGCGGGAGCGTGGGCACCAGCGTTTTGGCACGGGGAGCCTTGGAAGGCCACCGGGGGCTCGGAAGGCCCTGCCCCTCCTCTCGCCCTGAATGACCCGCAGTGCTCCTAGCGGCCTGGGTGGCGGCGTTGCGGTAGGGTGAGTGTGGCTCTGGGGCTTGAGGTTCCCGATCCCCGGCGAAGCGGCACCAGGACCCTTGGGAGGGGCCCCTGGGTGGCCGACCTAGGGTTAGGGTTAGCACCCGGGAGGCCGGCAGGCGGGATCCGCCCGCTGTGCGTGGAGCGGAGGGGTGGGCCGAGGTGAGGGCGCTGGCGAGCAAGAGCCTGGGCCCAAGCGTTTTGGCACCGGGGGCCTTCGAATGTCTCCGGGGACTCGGCGGGCCCTGCCCATTCTCCTCCCTGAATGACCGGCGGCGCCCCTAGCAGCCCAGGTGGCGGCGGGGCGGCATGTAAGTCCGGGCATAGGGCTCGGGGGCCCCAGTCCACCGCGTTGCGGCGCCAGGCCCCTTGGGAGGGGCCCCTCGGAGGCTGACCTAGGGTGAGGTTTAGCCCCTAGGATGCCGGCAGGCCCTATTCGCCAGCCGTGTGGAGACTGGAGTGGCGGACCGAGGTGAGGGCACTGGTGAGCGGGAGCGTGGGCCCGGGTGTTTTGGCGCGGGGGGCCTTTGAAGGTCGCCGTGTCTTGGAGGGCCCTGCCCGTGCTCCCGCCCTGAATGAACGGCACCACCCCAAGCCCCCGGGTGGCGGCTGGGTGGCAGGGTGAGTCCAGTGCTGAGGCTCGGGGGTCCCCAATCCCCAGCGTTGCGGCGCCAGATCCCTTGGGAGGGGCCCCTCGGGGGTCGATCTAGGGTTGCGGTTAGCCCCCAGGAGGCCGGTGGACCCGATCAGCGGCTGTGCGGCACGCGGAGGGTTGGGCCGAGGTGAGGGCGCTGGCGAGACTGAGCATGAGCCCAAGCGTTTTAGTGCGGGGGCCCTTCGAAGGTCAGTGGGGGCTCGGAGGGACCTGCCCGTTCTCCCACTCTGAATGACCGGCGGGGCCCCTAGAGGCTCCGGTGCCTGAAGGGCAGCAGGGTGAGACCGGCACTTGGGTTGGGGTCCCCATTCCCGGCGTTGTGGCGCCAGGCCACTTGGGAAGGGCCCCTCCGTGGCCGAACTACAGTTAGGGTTAGCCCCCAGGAGGCCAGCAGGCCCGATACACTGCCTGTGCGTCGAGCGGAGCGTTGGGCCGAGGTGAGGGTGCTGGTGAACATGAGCCCGGGCCCAAGCGTTTTGGTTCGGGGCGCCTTCGAGGGTCGGCGGGGGTTCGAAGGGCCCTGCCCGTTCTTCCACCCTGAATGAATGGCGGCGCCCCTAGCGGCACGTGTGGGGCAGGGCGGCAGGGTGCATCCAGCGCTGGGGCTTGGGGGTTCCCAATCCCCGGCGTTGCGGCGCCAGGCCCCTTAGGAAGCGACCCTCGGGGCCGTCCTAGGGTTAGGGTTAGCGCCCAGGAGGCCGGCAGGCCCGATCCGCCGGCTGTGCGAGGAGTGGAGATGCAGGCCGAGTTGAGGGCGATGGCGAGCGGGAGCTGGGCCCCAGCGTTTTGGCGTCCTGGGCCTTTGAATGTTGCCATGGCTCGGAGGGCCCTGCCCTTTCTCCTGCCCTGAAGAACCAGCAAGGCCCCTAGCGGCTCCGTTGGCAGTGGGGCGGCAGGGTGAATCCCAGGCTGCGGCTCGGGGATCCCCAATCCCCGGCGTTGTGGTGCCAGGCCCCTTGGGAGGGGCTCCTCGTGGGCCGACCCAGGGTTAGAGTTAGCCCCCATAAGGCCGGCAGGCCAGATCCTCTGGCTGGGCGGTGAGAGGTGGGCGGGCCGAGGTAAAGGCGCTGGGGTGCGGGATTGTGGGCCCCTGCATTTTGGGGTGGGAGGCTTCAAATGTCGCCGGTTTCTCCAGGGCCCTGTCAGTTCTCCCGCCCTGAATGACCGGCGGCGCCCCTCGCGGCCCGGGTGGCAGCGTTGTGGGAGGGTGAGTCTGGCTTTGGGGCTTGGGGTTCCAGATCCCTGGCGTAGTGGCACCAAAACCCTTGGGAGGGGCCCCTGGGGGGCCGACCTAGGGTTAGGGTTAGCCCCCAGGAGACCGTCAGGCCCAACCACACACTGTGCGGCGAGCTGAGGTGCGGCCCGAGGTGAAGGCGCTGGGGAGCGGGAGCGTGGGCACCAGCGTTTTGGCACGGGGAGCCTTTGAAGGTCACCGGGGACTCAGAAGGCCCTGCCCTTCTCTCGCCCTCTATGACCCGCGGCGCCCCTAGCGGCCCAGGTGGGGACAGTGCGGCAGGGTGAGTCCGGCTCTGGGGCTCTGAGTTACCAATCCCCAGCATTGCAGAGCCAGGCCGCTTGGGATGTCCCCTCAGGGCCGACCTAGGGTTTTGGTTAGCTGCCAGGAGCCCGGCAGGCCCTATCCACCGGCTCTGAAGCAAGCGGTGGGGTGGGCCTAGGTGAGGGCGCTGGCGAGCAGGATCCTGGGAGCCAACGTTTTTGCGCGGGGAGCCTTCAAAGGTCAGCGTGGGCTCGGAGGGCCCTGCCCGATCTCTTGCCCTGATTGACCGGCGGGGCCTCTAGCGGCTCGGGTGGCTGAAGGGCAGCAGGGTGAGTGCGGCACATGAGCTCGGGGTCCCCATCCCCAGCGTTGCGACGCCAGGCCCCTTGGGAAGTGCCCCTCGGTGGCCGACCTATGGTTAGGGTTAGCCTCCAGGAGCCCCGCAGGCCCGATACACCACCTGTGCGTCGAGCGGAGAGTTGGGCCGAGGTGAGGGTGCTGGTGAACATGAGCCTGGGCCCAAGCGTTTTGGTTCGGTGCGCCTTCCAAGGTCGGCAGGGGTTCGGAGGGCCCTGCCAGTTCTCCCACCCTGAATGAATGGCGGCGCCCCTAGCGGCCTGTGTGGGTTGGGGGTGGCAGCGTGCATCCGGCGCTGGGGCTTGGGGGCCCCCAATCCCTGGCGTTGCAGCGCCAGGCCCCTTAGGAAGGGACCTTCAGGGGCTGTCCTAGGGTTAGGGTGAGCTCCCAGGAGGCCGGCAGGCCCGAGTCGCTGGCTCTGCGAAGAGCGGAGGTGCGGGCCGAGTTGAGGGTGATGCAGAGCGGGAGCGTGGTCCCCAGCGTTTTGGCGCCCTGGGCCTTCGACTGTTGCCATGGCTCAAAGGGCCCTGCCCGTTCTCCTGCCCTGAAGAACCTACGGTGCCCTTAGCAGCTCCCTTGGCGGTGGAGTGGCAGGGTGAGTCCATGCTGCGGCTCGTGGATCCCCAATCCCCAGCGTTGTGGGGCCAGGCCTCTTGGGAGGGGCTCCTCGTGGGCGGACCTAGGTTTAGAGTTAGCACCCAGGAGGCCAGCAGGCCCAATCCTCTGGCTGGGCGGCGAGAGGTGGGCGGCCCGAGGTAAAGGCGCTGGCGATCGGGAGCGTGGGCCCCTGCATTTTGGCGCAGGAGGCTTCAAATATCGCCGGTTTCTCCAGGGCCCTGTCCCTTCTCCCGCCCTGAATGACGGGCGGCGCCACTAGCGTCCCGGGTGGCGACGTGGCGGCAGGGTGAGTCTGGCTCTGGGTCTTGGGGTCCCTGATCCCCAGTGTAGCGGCACCAGGACCCTTGGGAGGGGCCCCTGGGTGGCTGACCTAGGGTTAGGGTTAGCCCCCAGGAGGCCGGCAGGTGGGATCCGGCCACTGTCCGGGGAGCGGAGGGCGGGGCCGAGGTGAGGGCGTTGGGGAGCGGGAGCGTGGGCACCAGCGTTTTGGCACGGGGAGCCTTGGAAGGCCACCGGGGGCTCGGAAGGCCCTGCCCCTCCTCTCGCCCTGAATGACCCGCAGTGCTCCTAGCGGCCTGGGTGGCGGCGTTGCGGTAGGGTGAGTGTGGCTCTGGGGCTTGAGGTTCCCGATCCCCGGCGAAGCGGCACCAGGACCCTTGGGAGGGGCCCCTGGGTGGCCGACCTAGGGTTAGGGTTAGCACCCGGGAGGCCGGCAGGCGGGATCCGCCCGCTGTGCGTGGAGCGGAGGGGCGGGCCGAGGTGAGGGCGCTGGCGAGCAAGAGCCTGGGCCCAAGCGTTTTGGCACCGGGGGCCTTCGAATGTCTCCGGGGACTCGGCGGGCCCTGCCCATTCTCCTCCCTGAATGACCGGCGGCGCCCCTAGCAGCCCAGGTGGCGGCGGGGCGGCATGTAAGTCCGGGCATAGGGCTCGGGGGCCCCAGTCCACCGCGTTGCGGCGCCAGGCCCCTTGGGAGGGGCCCCTCGGAGGCTGACCTAGGGTGAGGTTTAGCCCCTCGGATGCCGGCAGGCCCTATTCGCCAGCCGTGTGGAGACTGGAGTGGCGGGACCGAGGTGAGGGCACTGGTGAGCGGGAGCGTGGGCCCGGGTGTTTTGGCGCGGGGGGCCTTTGAAGGTCGCCGTGTCTTGGAGGGCCCTGCCCGTGCTCCCGCCCTGAATGAACGGCACCACCCCAAGCCCCCGGGTGGCGGCTGGGTGGCAGGGTGAGTCCAGTGCTGAGGCTCGGGGGTCCCCAATCCCCAGCGTTGCGGCGCCAGATCCGTTGGGAGGGGCCCCTCGGGGGTCGATCTAGGGTTGCGGTTAGCCCCCAGGAGGCCGGTGGACCCGATCAGCGGCTGTGCGGCACGCGGAGGGTTGGGCCGAGGTGAGGGCGCTGGCGAGACTGAGCATGAGCCCAAGCGTTTTAGTGCGGGGGCCCTTCGAAGGTCAGTGGGGGCTCGGAGGGACCTGCCCGTTCTCCCGCTCTGAATGACCGGCGGGGCCCCTAGAGGCTCCGGTGCCTGAAGGGCAGCAGGGTGAGACCGGCACTTGGGTTGGGGTCCCCATTCCCGGCGTTGTGGCGCCAGGCCACTTGGGAAGGGCCCCTCCGTGGCCGAACTACAGTTAGGGTTAGCCCCCAGGAGGCCAGCAGGCCCGATACACCGCCTGTGCGTCGAGCGGAGCGTTGGGCCGAGGTGAGGGTGCTGGTGAACATGAGCCCGGGCCCAAGCGTTTTGGTTCGGGGCGCCTTCGAGGGTCGGCGGGGGTTCGAAGGGCCCTGCCCTTTCTCCCACCCTGAATGAATGGCGGCGCCCCTAGCGGCACGTGTGGGGCAGGGCGGCAGGGTGCATCCAGCGCTGGGGCTTGGGGGTTCCCAATCCCCAGCGTTGCGGCGCCAGGCCCCTTAGGAAGCGACCCTCGGGGCCGTCCTAGGGTTAGGGTTAGCGCCCAGGAGGCCGGCAGGCCCGATCCGCCGGCTGTGCGAGGAGTGGAGATGCAGGCCGAGTTGAGGGCGATGGCGAGCGGGAGCTGGGCCCCAGCGTTTTGGCGTCCTGGGCCTTTGAATGTTGCCATGGCTCGGAGGGCCCTGCCCTTTCTCCTGCCCTGAAGAACCAGCAAGGCCCCTAGCGGCTCCGTTGGCAGTGGGGCGGCAGGGTGAATCCCAGGCTGCGGCTCGGGGATCCCCAATCCCCGGCGTTGTGGTGCCAGGCCCCTTGGGAGGGGCTCCTCGTGGGCCGACCCAGGGTTAGAGTTAGCCCCCATAAGGCCGGCAGGCCAGATCCTCTGGCTGGGCGGTGAGAGGTGGGCGGGCCGAGGTAAAGGCGCTGGGGTGCGGGATTGTGGGCCCCTGCATTTTGGGGTGGGAGGCTTCAAATGTCGCCGGTTTCTCCAGGGCCCTGTCAGTTCTCCCGCCCTGAATGACCGGCGGCGCCCCTCGCGGCCCGGGTGGCAGCGTTGTGGGAGGGTGAGTCTGGCTTTGGGGCTTGGGGTTCCAGATCCCTGGCGTAGTGGCACCAAAACCCTTGGGAGGGGCCCCTGGGGGGCCGACCTAGGGTTAGGGTTAGCCCCCAGGAGACCGTCAGGCCCAACCACACACTGTGCGGCGAGCTGAGGTGCGGCCCGAGGTGAAGGCGCTGGGGAGCGGGAGCGTGGGCACCAGCGTTTTGGCACGGGGAGCCTTTGAAGGTCACCGGGGACTCAGAAGGCCCTGCCCTTCTCTCGCCCTCTATGACCCGCGGCGCCCCTAGCGGCCCAGGTGGGGACAGTGCGGCAGGGTGAGTCCGGCTCTGGGGCTCTGAGTTACCAATCCCCAGCATTGCAGAGCCAGGCCGCTTGGGATGTCCCCTCAGGGCCGACCTAGGGTTTTGGTTAGCTGCCAGGAGCCCGGCAGGCCCTATCCACCGGCTCTGAAGCAAGCGGTGGGGTGGGCCTAGGTGAGGGCGCTGGCGAGCAGGATCCTGGGAGCCAACGTTTTTGCGCGGGGAGCCTTCAAAGGTCAGCGTGGGCTCGGAGGGCCCTGCCCGATCTCTTGCCCTGATTGACCGGCGGGGCCTCTAGCGGCTCGGGTGGCTGAAGGGCAGCAGGGTGAGTGCGGCACATGAGCTCGGGGTCCCCATCCCCAGCGTTGCGACGCCAGGCCCCTTGGGAAGTGCCCCTCGGTGGCCGACCTATGGTTAGGGTTAGCCTCCAGGAGCCCCGCAGGCCCGATACACCACCTGTGCGTCGAGCGGAGAGTTGGGCCGAGGTGAGGGTGCTGGTGAACATGAGCCTGGGCCCAAGCGTTTTGGTTCGGTGCGCCTTCCAAGGTCGGCAGGGGTTCGGAGGGCCCTGCCAGTTCTCCCACCCTGAATGAATGGCGGCGCCCCTAGCGGCCTGTGTGGGTTGGGGTGGCAGCGTGCATCCGGCGCTGGGGCTTGGGGGCCCCCAATCCCTGGCGTTGCAGCGCCAGGCCCCTTAGGAAGGGACCTTCAGGGGCTGTCCTAGGGTTAGGGTGAGCTCCCAGGAGGCCGGCAGGCCCGAGTCGCTGGCTCTGCGAAGAGCGGAGGTGCGGGCCGAGTTGAGGGTGATGCAGAGCGGGAGCGTGGTCCCCAGCGTTTTGGCGCCCCTGGGCCTTCGACTGTTGCCATGGCTCAAAGGGCCCTGCCCGTTCTCCTGCCCTGAAGAACCTACGGTGCCCTTAGCAGCTCCCTTGGCGGTGGAGTGGCAGGGTGAGTCCATGCTGCGGCTCGTGGATCCCCAATCCCCAGCGTTGTGGGGCCAGGCCTCTTGGGAGGGGCTCCTCGTGGGCGGACCTAGGTTTAGAGTTAGCACCCAGGAGGCCAGCAGGCCCAATCCTCTGGCTGGGCGGCGAGAGGTGGGCGGCCCGAGGTAAAGGCGCTGGCGATCGGGAGCGTGGGCCCCTGCATTTTGGCGCAGGAGGCTTCAAATATCGCCGGTTTCTCCAGGGCCCTGTCCCTTCTCCCGCCCTGAATGACGGGCGGCGCCACTAGCGTCCCGGGTGGCGACGTGGCGGCAGGGTGAGTCTGGCTCTGGGTCTTGGGGTCCCTGATCCCCAGTGTAGCGGCACCAGGACCCTTGGGAGGGGCCCCTGGGTGGCTGACCTAGGGTTAGGGTTAGCCCCCAGGAGGCCGGCAGGTGGGATCCGGCCACTGTCCGGGGAGCGGAGGGCGGGGCCGAGGTGAGGGCGTTGGGGAGCGGGAGCGTGGGCACCAGCGTTTTGGCACGGGGAGCCTTGGAAGGCCACCGGGGGCTCGGAAGGCCCTGCCCCTCCTCTCGCCCTGAATGACCCGCAGTGCTCCTAGCGGCCTGGGTGGCGGCGTTGCGGTAGGGTGAGTGTGGCTCTGGGGCTTGAGGTTCCCGATCCCCGGCGAAGCGGCACCAGGACCCTTGGGAGGGGCCCCTGGGTGGCCGACCTAGGGTTAGGGTTAGCACCCGGGAGGCCGGCAGGCGGGATCCGCCCGCTGTGCGTGGAGCGGAGGGGCGGGCCGAGGTGAGGGCGCTGGCGAGCAAGAGCCTGGGCCCAAGCGTTTTGGCACCGGGGGCCTTCGAATGTCTCCGGGGACTCGGCGGGCCCTGCCCATTCTCCTCCCTGAATGACCGGCGGCGCCCCTAGCAGCCCAGGTGGCAGCGGGGCGGCATGTAAGTCCGGGCATAGGGCTCGGGGGCCCCAGTCCACCGCGTTGCGGCGCCAGGCCCCTTGGGAGGGGCCCCTCGGAGGCTGACCTAGGGTGAGGTTTAGCCCCTCGGATGCCGGCAGGCCCTATTCGCCAGCCGTGTGGAGACTGGAGTGGCGGACCGAGGTGAGGGCACTGGTGAGCGGGAGCGTGGGCCCGGGTGTTTTGGCGCGGGGGGCCTTTGAAGGTCGCCGTGTCTTGGAGGGCCCTGCCCGTGCTCCCGCCCTGAATGAACGGCACCACCCCAAGCCCCCGGGTGGCGGCTGGGTGGCAGGGTGAGTCCAGTGCTGAGGCTCGGGGGTCCCCAATCCCCAGCGTTGCGGCGCCAGATCCCTTGGGAGGGGCCCCTCGGGGGTCGATCTAGGGTTGCGGTTAGCCCCCAGGAGGCCGGTGGACCCGATCAGCGGCTGTGCGGCACGCGGAGGGTTGGGCCGAGGTGAGGGCGCTGGCGAGACTGAGCATGAGCCCAAGCGTTTTAGTGCGGGGGCCCTTCGAAGGTCAGTGGGGGCTCGGAGGGACCTGCCCGTTCTCCCGCTCTGAATGACCGGCGGGGCCCCTAGAGGCTCCGGTGCCTGAAGGGCAGCAGGGTGAGACCGGCACTTGGGTTGGGGTCCCCATTCCCGGCGTTGTGGCGCCAGGCCACTTGGGAAGGGCCCCTCCGTGGCCGAACTACAGTTAGGGTTAGCCCCCAGGAGGCCAGCAGGCCCGATACACCGCCTGTGCGTCGAGCGGAGCGTTGGGCCGAGGTGAGGGTGCTGGTGAACATGAGCCCGGGCCCAAGCGTTTTGGTTCGGGGCGCCTTCGAAGGTCGGCGGGGGTTCGAAGGGCCCTGCCCCTTCTCCCACCCTGAATGAATGGCGGCGCCCCTAGCGGCACGTGTGGGGCAGGGCGGCAGGGTGCATCCAGCGCTGGGGCTTGGGGGTTCCCAATCCCCGGCGTTGCGGCGCCAGGCCCCTTAGGAAGCGACCCTCGGGGCCGTCCTAGGGTTAGGGTTAGCGCCCAGGAGGCCGGCAGGCCCGATCCGCCGGCTGTGCGAGGAGTGGAGATGCAGGCCGAGTTGAGGGCGATGGCGAGCGGGAGCTGGGCCCCAGCGTTTTGGCGTCCTGGGCCTTTGAATGTTGCCATGGCTCGGAGGGCCCTGCCCTTTCTCCTGCCCTGAAGAACCAGCAAGGCCCCTAGCGGCTCCGTTGGCAGTGGGGCGGCAGGGTGAATCCCAGGCTGCGGCTCGGGGATCCCCAATCCCCGGCGTTGTGGTGCCAGGCCCCTTGGGAGGGGCTCCTCGTGGGCCGACCCAGGGTTAGAGTTAGCCCCCATAAGGCCGGCAGGCCAGATCCTCTGGCTGGGCGGTGAGAGGTGGGCGGGCCGAGGTAAAGGCGCTGGGGTGCGGGATTGTGGGCCCCTGCATTTTGGGGTGGGAGGCTTCAAATGTCGCCGGTTTCTCCAGGGCCCTGTCAGTTCTCCCGCCCTGAATGACCGGCGGCGCCCCTCGCGGCCCGGGTGGCAGCGTTGTGGGAGGGTGAGTCTGGCTTTGGGGCTTGGGGTTCCAGATCCCTGGCGTAGTGGCACCAAAACCCTTGGGAGGGGCCCCTGGGGGGCCGACCTAGGGTTAGGGTTAGCCCCCAGGAGACCGTCAGGCCCAACCACACACTGTGCGGCGAGCTGAGGTGCGGCCCGAGGTGAAGGCGCTGGGGAGCGGGAGCGTGGGCACCAGCGTTTTGGCACGGGGAGCCTTTGAAGGTCACCGGGGACTCAGAAGGCCCTGCCCTTCTCTCGCCCTCTATGACCCGCGGCGCCCCTAGCGGCCCAGGTGGGGACAGTGCGGCAGGGTGAGTCCGGCTCTGGGGCTCTGAGTTACCAATCCCCAGCATTGCAGAGCCAGGCCGCTTGGGATGTCCCCTCAGGGCCGACCTAGGGTTTTGGTTAGCTGCCAGGAGCCCGGCAGGCCCTATCCACCGGCTCTGAAGCAAGCGGTGGGGTGGGCCTAGGTGAGGGCGCTGGCGAGCAGGATCCTGGGAGCCAACGTTTTTGCGCGGGGAGCCTTCAAAGGTCAGCGTGGGCTCGGAGGGCCCTGCCCGATCTCTTGCCCTGATTGACCGGCGGGGCCTCTAGCGGCTCGGGTGGCTGAAGGGCAGCAGGGTGAGTGCGGCACATGAGCTCGGGGTCCCCATCCCCAGCGTTGCGACGCCAGGCCCCTTGGGAAGTGCCCCTCGGTGGCCGACCTATGGTTAGGGTTAGCCTCCAGGAGCCCCGCAGGCCCGATACACCACCTGTGCGTCGAGCGGAGAGTTGGGCCGAGGTGAGGGTGCTGGTGAACATGAGCCTGGGCCCAAGCGTTTTGGTTCGGTGCGCCTTCCAAGGTCGGCAGGGGTTCGGAGGGCCCTGCCAGTTCTCCCACCCTGAATGAATGGCGGCGCCCCTAGCGGCCTGTGTGGGTTGGGGTGGCAGCGTGCATCCGGCGCTGGGGCTTGGGGGCCCCCAATCCCTGGCGTTGCAGCGCCAGGCCCCTTAGGAAGGGACCTTCAGGGGCTGTCCTAGGGTTAGGGTGAGCTCCCAGGAGGCCGGCAGGCCCGAGTCGCTGGCTCTGCGAAGAGCGGAGGTGCGGGCCGAGTTGAGGGTGATGCAGAGCGGGAGCGTGGTCCCCAGCGTTTTGGCGCCCTGGGCCTTCGACTGTTGCCATGGCTCAAAGGGCCCTGCCCGTTCTCCTGCCCTGAAGAACCTACGGTGCCCTTAGCAGCTCCCTTGGCGGTGGAGTGGCAGGGTGAGTCCATGCTGCGGCTCGTGGATCCCCAATCCCCAGCGTTGTGGGGCCAGGCCTCTTGGGAGGGGCTCCTCGTGGGCGGACCTAGGTTTAGAGTTAGCACCCAGGAGGCCAGCAGGCCCAATCCTCTGGCTGGGCGGCGAGAGGTGGGCGGCCCGAGGTAAAGGCGCTGGCGATCGGGAGCGTGGGCCCCTGCATTTTGGCGCAGGAGGCTTCAAATATCGCCGGTTTCTCCAGGGCCCTGTCCCTTCTCCCGCCCTGAATGACGGGCGGCGCCACTAGCGTCCCGGGTGGCGACGTGGCGGCAGGGTGAGTCTGGCTCTGGGTCTTGGGGTCCCTGATCCCCAGTGTAGCGGCACCAGGACCCTTGGGAGGGGCCCCTGGGTGGCTGACCTAGGGTTAGGGTTAGCCCCCAGGAGGCCGGCAGGTGGGATCCGGCCACTGTCCGGGGAGCGGAGGGTGGGGCCGAGGTGAGGGCGTTGGGGAGCGGGAGCGTGGGCACCAGCGTTTTGGCACGGGGAGCCTTGGAAGGCCACCGGGGGCTCGGAAGGCCCTGCCCCTCCTCTCGCCCTGAATGACCCGCAGTGCTCCTAGCGGCCTGGGTGGCGGCGTTGCGGTAGGGTGAGTGTGGCTCTGGGGCTTGAGGTTCCCGATCCCCGGCGAAGCGGCACCAGGACCCTTGGGAGGGGCCCCTGGGTGGCCGACCTAGGGTTAGGGTTAGCACCCGGGAGGCCGGCAGGCGGGATCCGCCCGCTGTGCGTGGAGCGGAGGGGTGGGCCGAGGTGAGGGCGCTGGCGAGCAAGAGCCTGGGCCCAAGCGTTTTGGCACCGGGGGCCTTCGAATGTCTCCGGGGACTCGGCGGGCCCTGCCCATTCTCCTCCCTGAATGACCGGCGGCGCCCCTAGCAGCCCAGGTGGCGGCGGGGCGGCATGTAAGTCCGGGCATAGGGCTCGGGGGCCCCAGTCCACCGCGTTGCGGCGCCAGGCCCCTTGGGAGGGGCCCCTCGGAGGCTGACCTAGGGTGAGGTTTAGCCCCTAGGATGCCGGCAGGCCCTATTCGCCAGCCGTGTGGAGACTGGAGTGGCGGACCGAGGTGAGGGCACTGGTGAGCGGGAGCGTGGGCCCGGGTGTTTTGGCGCGGGGGGCCTTTGAAGGTCGCCGTGTCTTGGAGGGCCCTGCCCGTGCTCCCGCCCTGAATGAACGGCACCACCCCAAGCCCCCGGGTGGCGGCTGGGTGGCAGGGTGAGTCCAGTGCTGAGGCTCGGGGGTCCCCAATCCCCAGCGTTGCGGCGCCAGATCCCTTGGGAGGGGCCCCTCGGGGGTCGATCTAGGGTTGCGGTTAGCCCCCAGGAGGCCGGTGGACCCGATCAGCGGCTGTGCGGCACGCGGAGGGTTGGGCCGAGGTGAGGGCGCTGGCGAGACTGAGCATGAGCCCAAGCGTTTTAGTGCGGGGGCCCTTCGAAGGTCAGTGGGGGCTCGGAGGGACCTGCCCGTTCTCCCGCTCTGAATGACCGGCGGGGCCCCTAGAGGCTCCGGTGCCTGAAGGGCAGCAGGGTGAGACCGGCACTTGGGTTGGGGTCCCCATTCCCGGCGTTGTGGCGCCAGGCCACTTGGGAAGGGCCCCTCCGTGGCCGAACTACAGTTAGGGTTAGCCCCCAGGAGGCCAGCAGGCCCGATACACCGCCTGTGCGTCGAGCGGAGCGTTGGGCCGAGGTGAGGGTGCTGGTGAACATGAGCCCGGGCCCAAGCGTTTTGGTTCGGGGCGCCTTCGAAGGTCGGCGGGGGTTCGAAGGGCCCTGCCCTTTCTCCCACCCTGAATGAATGGCGGCGCCCCTAGCGGCACGTGTGGGGCAGGGCGGCAGGGTGCATCCAGCGCTGGGGCTTGGGGGTTCCCAATCCCCGGCGTTGCGGCGCCAGGCCCCTTAGGAAGCGACCCTCGGGGCCGTCCTAGGGTTAGGGTTAGCGCCCAGGAGGCCGGCAGGCCCGATCCGCCGGCTGTGCGAGGAGTGGAGATGCAGGCCGAGTTGAGGGCGATGGCGAGCGGGAGCTGGGCCCCAGCGTTTTGGCGTCCTGGGCCTTTGAATGTTGCCATGGCTCGGAGGGCCCTGCCCTTTCTCCTGCCCTGAAGAACCAGCAAGGCCCCTAGCGGCTCCGTTGGCAGTGGGGCGGCAGGGTGAATCCCAGGCTGCGGCTCGGGGATCCCCAATCCCCGGCGTTGTGGTGCCAGGCCCCTTGGGAGGGGCTCCTCGTGGGCCGACCCAGGGTTAGAGTTAGCCCCCATAAGGCCGGCAGGCCAGATCCTCTGGCTGGGCGGTGAGAGGTGGGCGGGCCGAGGTAAAGGCGCTGGGGTGCGGGATTGTGGGCCCCTGCATTTTGGGGTGGGAGGCTTCAAATGTCGCCGGTTTCTCCAGGGCCCTGTCAGTTCTCCCGCCCTGAATGACCGGCGGCGCCCCTCGCGGCCCGGGTGGCAGCGTTGTGGGAGGGTGAGTCTGGCTTTGGGGCTTGGGGTTCCAGATCCCTGGCGTAGTGGCACCAAAACCCTTGGGAGGGGCCCCTGGGGGGCCGACCTAGGGTTAGGGTTAGCCCCCAGGAGACCGTCAGGCCCAACCACACACTGTGCGGCGAGCTGAGGTGCGGCCCGAGGTGAAGGCGCTGGGGAGCGGGAGCGTGGGCACCAGCGTTTTGGCACGGGGAGCCTTTGAAGGTCACCGGGGACTCAGAAGGCCCTGCCCTTCTCTCGCCCTCTATGACCCGCGGCGCCCCTAGCGGCCCAGGTGGGGACAGTGCGGCAGGGTGAGTCCGGCTCTGGGGCTCTGAGTTACCAATCCCCAGCATTGCAGAGCCAGGCCGCTTGGGATGTCCCCTCAGGGCCGACCTAGGGTTTTGGTTAGCTGCCAGGAGCCCGGCAGGCCCTATCCACCGGCTCTGAAGCAAGCGGTGGGGTGGGCCTAGGTGAGGGCGCTGGCGAGCAGGATCCTGGGAGCCAACGTTTTTGCGCGGGGAGCCTTCAAAGGTCAGCGTGGGCTCGGAGGGCCCTGCCCGATCTCTTGCCCTGATTGACCGGCGGGGCCTCTAGCGGCTCGGGTGGCTGAAGGGCAGCAGGGTGAGTGCGGCACATGAGCTCGGGGTCCCCATCCCCAGCGTTGCGACGCCAGGCCCCTTGGGAAGTGCCCCTCGGTGGCCGACCTATGGTTAGGGTTAGCCTCCAGGAGCCCCGCAGGCCCGATACACCACCTGTGCGTCGAGCGGAGAGTTGGGCCGAGGTGAGGGTGCTGGTGAACATGAGCCTGGGCCCAAGCGTTTTGGTTCGGTGCGCCTTCCAAGGTCGGCAGGGGTTCGGAGGGCCCTGCCAGTTCTCCCACCCTGAATGAATGGCGGCGCCCCTAGCGGCCTGTGTGGGTTGGGGTGGCAGCGTGCATCCGGCGCTGGGGCTTGGGGGCCCCCAATCCCTGGCGTTGCGGCGCCAGGCCCCTTAGGAAGGGACCTTCAGGGGCTGTCCTAGGGTTAGGGTGAGCTCCCAGGAGGCCGGCAGGCCCGAGTCGCTGGCTCTGCGAAGAGCGGAGGTGCGGGCCGAGTTGAGGGTGATGCAGAGCGGGAGCGTGGTCCCCAGCGTTTTGGCGCCCTGGGCCTTCGACTGTTGCCATGGCTCAAAGGGCCCTGCCCGTTCTCCTGCCCTGAAGAACCTACGGTGCCCTTAGCAGCTCCCTTGGCGGTGGAGTGGCAGGGTGAGTCCATGCTGCGGCTCGTGGATCCCCAATCCCCAGCGTTGTGGGGCCAGGCCTCTTGGGAGGGGCTCCTCGTGGGCGGACCTAGGTTTAGAGTTAGCACCCAGGAGGCCAGCAGGCCCAATCCTCTGGCTGGGCGGCGAGAGGTGGGCGGCCCGAGGTAAAGGCGCTGGCGATCGGGAGCGTGGGCCCCTGCATTTTGGCGCAGGAGGCTTCAAATATCGCCGGTTTCTCCAGGGCCCTGTCCCTTCTCCCGCCCTGAATGACGGGCGGCGCCACTAGCGTCCCGGGTGGCGACGTGGCGGCAGGGTGAGTCTGGCTCTGGGTCTTGGGGTCCCTGATCCCCAGTGTAGCGGCACCAGGACCCTTGGGAGGGGCCCCTGGGTGGCTGACCTAGGGTTAGGGTTAGCCCCCAGGAGGCCGGCAGGTGGGATCCGGCCACTGTCCGGGGAGCGGAGGGCGGGGCCGAGGTGAGGGCGTTGGGGAGCGGGAGCGTGGGCACCAGCGTTTTGGCACGGGGAGCCTTGGAAGGCCACCGGGGGCTCGGAAGGCCCTGCCCCTTCTCTCGCCCTGAATGACCCGCAGTGCTCCTAGCGGCCTGGGTGGCGGCGTTGCGGTAGGGTGAGTGTGGCTCTGGGGCTTGAGGTTCCCGATCCCCGGCGAAGCGGCACCAGGACCCTTGGGAGGGGCCCCTGGGTGGCCGACCTAGGGTTAGGGTTAGCACCCGGGAGGCCGGCAGGCGGGATCCGCCCGCTGTGCGTGGAGCGGAGGGGCGGGCCGAGGTGAGGGTGCTGGTGAACATGAGCCCGGGCCCAAGCGTTTTGGTTCGGGGCGCCTTCGAAGGTCGGCGGGGGTTCGAAGGGCCCTGCCCGTTCTCCCACCCTGAATGAATGGCGGCGCCCCTAGCGGCACGTGTGGGGCAGGGCGGCAGGGTGCATCCAGCGCTGGGGCTTGGGGGTTCCCAATCCCCGGCGTTGCGGCGCCAGGCCCCTTAGGAAGCGACCCTCGGGGCCGTCCTAGGGTTAGGGTTAGCGCCCAGGAGGCCGGCAGGCCCGATCCGCCGGCTGTGCGAGGAGTGGAGATGCAGGCCGAGTTGAGGGCGATGGCGAGCGGGAGCTGGGCCCCAGCGTTTTGGCGTCCTGGGCCTTTGAATGTTGCCATGGCTCGGAGGGCCCTGCCCTTTCTCCTGCCCTGAAGAACCAGCAAGGCCCCTAGCGGCTCCGTTGGCAGTGGGGCGGCAGGGTGAATCCCAGGCTGCGGCTCGGGGATCCCCAATCCCCGGCGTTGTGGTGCCAGGCCCCTTGGGAGGGGCTCCTCGTGGGCCGACCCAGGGTTAGAGTTAGCCCCCATAAGGC